>NW_006408549.1:24798808-24800514 GCF_000296735.1 Chrysochloris asiatica
TTCAATAGAAACATGCACTTATTTTTTTTTACCTGAAACTAGTTTTATAGTTTCTTTTGTCACTGAGTAAGCTTATATTACTTGGCTAATGTGTCCTATTTCTTTCACTATAAAATCACCATTCCTTATTCATAATGATATTTCAGAATAAAAGCATTAAGTGAAAAGAATAGAAAATACTCTTTCCTTGATTTTAAAAGTTATGTTATAATAATATTTTTTTAATCTATATTAATGTTAAGATGTTTGATTTCCTTTTTATTTTAGCTTTGGTAGTGTAGTAGTTATGAGTCGGGCTGCCAACCTCAAGGTCAGCAGTTCGAAACTACCAGCAGTTCTGTGGGAGAAAGATGAGGCTTTCTGCTCCCATAAAGATTTACAGCCTTGGAAACCCTGTGCAGGGTCACTATGAGTTGGAACCGACTCCACGGTACTTAACAACAATAACAATCGCTCATAAAATATTTTTAAAATCTTATTAATACCAAAACAAACTGTATACAATAAAATTTTATTTTATTTTTCACATTGAAATAAGTTTAAAAAGTATTCATGATATGATCTTAATAAAAAGAAAGTACAATATTTGTATAGTATGATTACAGTTTCATTATGAAATAATAAAAAGAAACACAGCTTAATATTAAATTGTTGAAATTAGAGGTGATTTTTATTGTATTCTATTCCCTATAGTTTAAATTTTACACAATGAATATGTACTTGAAAATATTTTTATGACAAATTACAAATTTACAAACCAATAAAATGATTAATTTAATTAAAGTTTAGGTATCCATCATTCACTTCAACACTCTTATGCAGTGTCTAATCTTATATCATCTTTTTCCCTTATACTCCAAATGTTCACTCCAAGCAGTGAACTAGTTTTGAGTAAGTCCCAGGTGTATTTCTTTTGTAAATACCATTAGTATATACTTTTGTATAATCAGATCAAAGCTTATTTAATATATCAACTATTGTTGTTAAATACCGTCGAGTCAGTTCCAACTCAGCAACTTTGTATAGGGTTTCCAAGGAGTGACTAGTGAGCTTGAATCATTGACTTTGTGGTTCAAATCAATCTCGTAGTCTAGCACATTAATCCACAGCACCACGCCAGAACTCCATATCAGCAATTGTTGTTGTTGTTATGTGCCATGGAGTTGGTTCCAACTCATAGCAACACTATACAGGGTTTCTGAAGCTGTAAATCTTTACAGGAGCAGAAAGCCTCATCTTTATCCCATGGAACTGCTGGTAGTTTCTAACTGCTGACCTTGTGGTTCTCAGCCCAATTCGTAACCACTATGCTACCAGAGCTCCTTATATCAATAACAGCCATATAAAATAAATAATAACATCTCTATCATCAACAATTTTTTGTCATTTTCAATTCAACTGGTTGATTCACTAATACTTTATAGTCTCAAACTAAAAAAATTCTATATAGTGCTTTTGGTTAATACGTCCTTTAAGTCTCTTTGAATCTGTAAACTATTCTCTCTTTATTTTTTCTTGCAAATTATTTGTAGAAAATTAAAACTGTGCATCCTGTAATGTTTCCCACATTCTGGAATTCATTAATCCTTCAGCTTGTTCAACATGTTCCTGTGAACAGGTGGTTTTTCCCCGAAACCTTAGGAGTACTCAAGTTTTAGATTTCTATCTATCTATCTATCTACATATATCTATATATATCAAAAAAT
>NW_006408549.1:24800614-24804466 GCF_000296735.1 Chrysochloris asiatica
TATATCTATATCTATATCTATATCTATATCTATCTATATATATATATATATATATATTTAATATAATTTCATCCTTCTAGGCAAGATGGTGAAGAAAGCATATGTGCCAATCAGAGCCTCTGTAACCAGGACATAGACATCAAGCGATACAGATACACATGTACCTGAAACCCTGAGCTTCAGCCAACAGCATAGAGAGGTGGGCTGAAGGCTGTCTGGGACAGGAGAGGAGAACAATGGATGAGCAGTCATCTGGGCTAGCAGGAAAGGGAACTCTTGAGCTTTTGTTGGTACTATAGATCAATATAGCAGTCTGGATTCCCCCTTGTTCCCCTGCTCCCTATTGTTGCCTGGGAGCATGGCTAGTCCATCTATGTGTCATCCCTTTTTTTGAAGTGTCTGCTCTGCCTGAGGTCTATGCTGAGTGTACCACCTCTGTCTGAAGGCTAGTGAATTTTGCCTCATCAGAAATTTTATTGCTGTTATTTGTTTTGGGGAGACAGTAATTGTGCTTATATGTCCCAGTCACATCCATATCTCCACAAGCTCTGCCCACTTGGAAAACTCTACTGATCATTCCTGTACCACCTGATGAACAATAATTAGCAGCCAACATCAAACAAACCCTCCATGAACTACTTTACAGAAACAGTGAATTGACAACTGTGAATACAATTTCAGGCTCTATTACATACACCAGGAGACAGATACTAAGTACCGAAGAATACACCAACAATCACCAATTAAATGTAAATACAATGCCACCTACAATGTCTCCAAGACAACAGACAATATCAGCTTACACAAAGTTATAAGACAGAGTGCCTTAAACAAGTGACAGAGAATATAATACCAGAAATGGCATCAGAACTACCTGATAAGGAATTCTAAAGAATGATATAGTTAGGTACCATCAATAGATTGAGACAATGATTGCATAAACAGCAAGAAAACACAGACAAAATTTTAGAAGAATTTAAGAAAAACACTACAAGAAGAAACTGACAAAATAAATAAGTGGAAAACATACAAAAACAGGAATCCATAAGATTAATAGTATAATTTCAGAAATGGACAGTATATTGAAAGGGCAAAGAAGCAGGATTGAATCAATGAAAGGTCAAAGTAGTAGTGAGTCTCAAAACAAATTTCTCAATCTACATCTGCTAGGGAAACTATCAGAAAAAAAGAAAAATAAACAAAATCAAAAATCCCAAGAAAGCCAAAGAATTATGTGGGGTACCATCAAGAAGAATGCTTACATGTGATTGCAATTCCAGAACAGGAAAAGACAAAAACAAACTAACAAAAGCACAGAAAATTGTGGAAGAGTTGTTGGAAGAAAACTTCTCTAACATCATGAAAAAGAAAAAAGGTACACCTTCCAGAAGTTAAACAAACTCCAAAGAGGAAAAGTACTAAAAAGAAACCATCAAGGCAAATTAAAATCAAACTTTCCAAAACGAAAGACAAGGAAAAAATCTTGACCTCAGAAAAACAAACTTACCTACAAAGGAGAACTAATAAGACTAAGCTCAGATTTCTCAGCAGAAATCATGCAATCAATAAGAAAATGTGATAAAATATATAAAACTCTGAAGAAAATTGCCAACCAAGAATCATACACCAAGCAAAATCTTCCCTCAAATATGATGGTGAAATTAGAACATCTCGCGATAAACAGACATTAAAAGAATTTGTAACATTCAGTACAACATTACAAAATATGCTAAAGGGAGTTCTTTGGACAAGGAACCAACAACAACAGACAACAAGCTGAGATGAACATATATGGTAATATTACAGCACAGGTACAGAAGTATACATAGAAAAACAAACATAAAATTGAAACTATGGAACCAGAGATTATCAGTTTGCAGCAACAATAAAAACAAAAAGTTAAAAGGGTAAATAATGTAGCTATACAACTTTCAAATGAAGAGGAAATCAAGTAGATCTTAAGAAAATAAATAAACCTAACTCTAAAATTAGAAGAAAGCCCTAGTCTAATGCCTACCCCTACCCATAACACTAACTCTTATTGGTAAGTTATTGTGTGCCATTGAGTCATGTTAAGTGCCGTCGAGTCGATTCCGACTCATAGCGACCCTGTACAGGGTTTCCCAGGCTGTAAATTTTTACGGGAGCAGAAAGCCTCATCTTTCTCCAGAGGAGCAGCTGGTAGTTTTGAACTGCTGACCTTAAGGTTCGCAGCCCAATTTGTAACCACTACGTCTATAGTGCCAGAGTAGGGCCTAGCACGAACCTAGTTCTAACCATAAATCCTATCAACAAATGAAGCCCTAGGCCTGTTGCTGTTGTTGTTGTTGTTTTTAGGTGCCATCGAGTGTGTACTAACCCATAGCAACTCTTATGCACAGCTGAACGAAACACTGCCCGATCCTGGGCCAACCTCACTACTGTTTCCACGCTTGAGTCTATCGATGCTGCCACTTGGCCAGTCCATCTCAGGGGTCTTCTTTTTCTCTGGCCCTCCACCTTACCAAACATGATATCCTTCTCCAGTGACTGGTCCCTCCTGACAATATGTCAGAAGTATGAGAGATGAAGTTTGGCCATCTTAGTCTCCAAGGAGAACTCTGGATGCACTTCTTCCAAAATGGATCTATTGGTTCTTTTGGTAGCCCATGGCACTTTCAATATTCTCCTCCAACACCATAACTCAAATGCATCAATTTTTACGGTCTTCCTTATACACTGTCCAGCTTTCGCATGCATATGAGGTTATCGAAAATACCATGGCTTGGGTCAGGTGCACCTTAGTCCTCAAGCTGACATCTTCACTCTTCAACACTTTAAAAAGGTCTTATGCAGCAGATTTGCCTAATGTAATACTTCATTTGATTTCTTGACTGCTGCTTCTGTGAGTGTTGACAGTTGATCCAAGAAGAATGAAGTCCTTGGCAACGTCAATCTCTTCTCCATTGATAAGAATGCTGTTTATTGGTTCACTGGTGAGGATTTCTGTTTTCTTTACAGTGAGATGTAATCCACACTAGCTATAGTCCTAACCCTAACCATCTCAAAAAAAAAAAAAAAAGGCAAAACAAAACAACAATATACATATATATTTGTCTATTGTGGTTAAGGGCTGTCAAGTCTCTTATGACCCATAGTGACCCTGTATAGAGTTTCCAAGGAGCGACTGAGCTTGAACCATCAACCTTGAGATTCAAACTAACTTTGCAATCCAGTGTATTAACACACAGTGCCACACCAGGACTCCAAACTTTCATAGAGTATTAAGTAATTCCTATGTTTTCTCGACAAAAGAAAACACAAGGTATCTTTTTGTGATTTTAGGAATAATAATTGTGTTCAGATGCTGTCATTCTTATACATTCATTGAAAATATTCTCATTTGATCTTCACCTTATGGCTTGTGCATTGCAGAGATGCACTGTTCAATTAAACTAAAAAAATGACTTCTAATTTTAACACTTTTCTTCATTTATTTATGAAGTACTATGAGCAAAGTTTGTCATGATCTTCATAGTCAAAAGCCTTTGCATAGTCAGCAAAGCACAAGTAAACATCCTTCTGGTATTCTCTGCTTTCAGGCAAGATCCATCTGATATATCTGATATATACATCCTCTTCTGAATCCAGCTTGAGTTCTGGTAGTTCTTTCTTTTTTTTTTCTTTTTTTTTTGAATTTAAGGTTTTTATTGTGGATTGGGTGAAAGTTTACAGGGCACATCATCAGTTTCACATTCAACAATTCATATAACTTGTTTCATTACATTTATTATAATCCCCTCCATATACCATCAGTTAAAAGTATTTCTCTTTATCCACTTTAGCTTTTTTTAAAAAAACACATAAACAAAA
>NW_006408549.1:24806746-24817325 GCF_000296735.1 Chrysochloris asiatica
TACCACTGTTGGTCGTTTTGATGTAATTTAGGATTTAATTTTCGGCCTATTTCCTCTTTTGTCTGCTTGTCCTGCTCCATAATCCCCGTTCAAGCAAGACTTGTTTCTAGTTGGAAACAGTTCAGGGCCGTCTGTGGCCGTTTGGTTTTAATTGGAAACTGTCTCTTTAAATTTCGAGGAGATCTGTGCGCACGTGTAGTAGAACCCTCCAAGGGTGGTGCTGGGGTGCCCACTAGCTTAGACACCCCTATAGTCACCAGAATGAAGGTGCGCAGACAGCAAGGAACCAATGAACAGCTACCAAAAGAGAAGAATGTCCACACTTTTATCTCAGCGGTTCTGCCAGGTGTCTGTGGCCGCTTCGATCTTTCCCTCACATGGTCTCACCCAAGATGGCAGCTCCTGGAGCAGCCGAGCGTCCGGACTAGAAAGCAATAGATTTCTTGCTTCTGCCACAAATTCCCCCAGCTGTGAGCCTTCCAACCTTCTAAGTATTCCTTTATAGGTGGTTCAGAGTTCTGGGACCATCCCCTAAGCCTGCTTGGTTGGGTATTCTGTGTTGTTGTTGGCAGAGCTCTCCGCTATACGTCCACCCGATCTGCCATCTTGTTTGTTCCTCTGGTATTTCTCTTTCAATGTATTGTTGCAACTCTTTTTAAATTATCTTCTGCAAAATTTTACTTGTATGTTGTATTCATGATATTGCTCAATTATTTTTACATTCCACTTGGATACCTCTCTTTGGTAAGGGCACAAATATGATCTCTTTCAATTTTCCAAATTTTTGGCATAGATGAGTGAGTGATTACCTCCAGTGTTGCACCAGTTTGTTGAATGATTTCTGTTTGCATTCTGAATATTCTTGAAGCCTTGCTTTTTTCACTAATGCTGTCAGTGTAGCTTTGGCTTCTTCCTTCAGTACCATTGTTTATCATCATATGCTACCATTGAAATGGTTGAACATAGGCTATTTCTATTTGGTGCAGTGAGTCTGTATTCCTTCCATTTTCTTTTGATGCTTTCTATATCATTCAATGTTTCCCCCAACACAATCATTCAATATTACAAGTGAAGGCTTGAATTTCTCTTCAGTTCTTTAACTTGAGAAAAGCTGAGCATGTGTTCTTCACTTTTGGTTTGCTAACTCCACGTCTTTACACATTTCACTATATTATGCTATCTTCTCAAACTGTCTTTGAGATTTTATGCTTTGCTGTTTTACCTCATTTCTTTAATTGTTTTAGCTTTAAGGTCAGTGGTTCGAAACTACCAGCCGCTCCGCGGGAGAAAGATGAGGCTTTCTACTCCCGTAAGGATTTACACCCTTGGAAACCCTGTACAGGGTCGCTATGGGTCGGCTCCGACTCGAAGGCACTTAACAACAACAACAACAACATGCTCAAGAGCAAGTTCTAGAGTCTCATCTAACATCCATTTGTATCTTTTGTTTATTTCCTGTCTTTATAATGACTTTTGGCTTTCGCCCTGTATGATGTTCTAGAAGTCCTCTCACAACTCTTCTGGTCTTCAATCATTAGTGCCTAATGCATCAAATCTGTTTTTGAGATGATCTCTAAATACAGATGAGATATATTCAAGGTCATATTTTGGAGTTTGTCAACTTTTAAATTTTTTCAGCTTCAATCTGAATTTGGTTATGAGCAGTTGATGGTTTGTTCCACAGTCTGTCCATGGCCTTGTTTTGTGTGATGATACAGAATTGTTCACCATCTTTTTCCACAAATGAAGTCAATTTGATTTCTGTGTATTCCATCTGTTGAGGTCAGCTTTTATGTTGTTTAAAAGAGGTACTGTTTTGCAGTGAATGTAGTTGGTGTGGTAAAGCTCTAACATGCCTTCTCCAGCATCATTTCTATCACCTAGGCCTTATTTTATAACTACTGAGGCTTCCATTTTGTTTCCAACCTACACATTCCAATCACCAGTAATTATCAATGAATCTTGATTACATGTTTGATCAAATTATACATATTTATATATTTATTCTCCTTGTCAAATTATACATCTTTCCAATGCAAGTCCTTTCAGTTTGGGCATGAGATCTTCTAGTTGTGATGTCATATTGGTTAGGCAAGATGACACACTGTGCATGAATTTTTCTTATGAAAAAATGGGGCTTCATCAGCATATTTACAAATATCTCATTTTGATTCCTTTTACAAATCTTAGAATATAAGTGTGATATTTTGTGTTAACTCATTTCACTTATTTTAATGTTTTAAAAATTCATTTTGTTTTTCCTTTTGTTGTTGAAAATATGCACATCAGAACAGACAGCACTTCAACAGTTTCTACAATTCAGTGACATTGGTTACAGCTTTGATGTTGTGCAAACATTCTCACCCTCCTTTTCCAAATTGTGCCTATCTTCAATAACAAACTCAATGAGTGTTAAATTCCCTATTCAATTATTTGAGTTGTCGTTTTCAATTTAAACCCCTAAAGATAGTTTTTTTAAAAAAGCACAATAGTCAAGGTAGAAATTCTTTACAAGTTAAGTTAAATTTCAGGCTGCATAGGATATTTTTGGTTTAAGGTTTAAAGATTATCTCAGGATTGATTATAGTTTCTGAGTTTATTGAGTTTGTAAAATGTCAGAAAAACTGGATCCCGTGAGAATTTTAAATTCTGTTTTGCATTTTCACCCTTCTAATCAGGATTGTTCCATAGTATCTCTGATTAAAACATTCTGTAATAGTAACTGATCACAACCCAGTTCTTCTGGCCTCATGACAAAAGAGGCAATTCATGAAAGTTATTAAACATGCATTCCATTTCCCTCTGCTAATCCTGGCTCTCCATCTCCCTCTATTGGACCAGGCAAATAGAGACCAACTGTTGTACCTTGATTGACCATTTGAAAGTTTTTAAGATCCCATGCACTATGCAAAGAACTAGAAAGCAGAATTGTTTGTTGTTTAGTGCTGTCAAGTCAGTTCTGATGTAGTGACCCTGTATAGGGTTTACAAGGAGCAGATGGTGAGCTTGAACTGCTGACCTTGCAGTTCAAACGGCTTTGCAGTCTGGCACAGTGCCATACCAGAAAGCAGAATAGAAACACTAAATACAATTCTAGGTCATGTGCCATGAAACCATGACTCTAAATCTCCAAACTAATAAATAAAATCTCATGATGATGTACATGAGCAGCCGCAGCAGCTGCTCTTTTTGTGGTGATGTTAAACATATCCATCACACAATCTTTGTAATTTCAACTTTTTATAGGTGTGCAACTTATGGATACCAATTACATTAATCAGCCAGGCAACCCTTCTTCTAAATCAAAACAACAAAATAGAATTATAATGTGGTGTGGAGCTGTAGATAAGCACTGGATTTCGAAGCACAACACTGGCAGTTCAAACTCACCAGTCACTTCTTGGAAACCCTATACAACTGATTCAACAATATTTACCAACAACAATCTTACTCTACTCTATTCCTTTCACCACACTATCTTTAACAATTCTGATTTTACTTCCATATGCACCATAAATACAAGGGTGTTCAAAATATTCTTAGAAAAATAGAATGAAAAGAGAATGGATTTGTTTTTCATGAGCACTTTGATGTTCCCGCATATATCAGTGGTATTAAATGCATATATGTGTTTATTTCTTGATTTATTAACTGCATACATTGTCTACTGAATACTTGCTTATATAAGAACTTACCTCATTAAACTATAGTATCTTCTTCATTGTTTTCACAACATAGTTATTTTATTATTTTTTGGCAATACACTGATAATCCCGCAGCATGTTATTCTGCTAATTAATATTGCACTCCTATATTATTACAATGCATATCTTGAGAGAAAAAAAAAGCTCAATTGCTAAACTTGATGGTCAAAAACGAGTGTCATGGATTGAACTGTGATCTCCCAAAATAAATGTCATCTTGACTGTACAATGATTTTCAGTGGTTTCGCAGTTCTGTAATGATCTCCCATGATGGGATCTGATGTGATAAACTAACAAAAGGATTAAGGGTGGGATTGTTGTTGTTACGTACCATCCAGTCAATTTATACTCATAGCCAACCTGTATAGAATTTCCAAGGAGCAGCTAGTGGGTTTCAGCTACCAACTTTGTGGCTTGCAGTCTAGTGCTCACCCTTAATCCTACCATGACTCTGAAGGATGTGTGCATCTAGGATGCAACACCTTTTATTTTACAAGAGATAAAAGGAGTGAGATGTGAGCAGAGAAAGAGAGACCTGCTATCTACCACCAAGAAAGAAGAGCCTGATGTGGAGTGTGTCCTTTGGAACTGGGGTCCCTGCAATGTGAAGCTCCTAGATCTAGGGAACAGTCAAGGTCAAGACACATGGAGATCTTCAAGCAAATGCTGAAAGGAGGCAAGGACAGTTCCCAAGAGCTGGTAATTTGAATTTGAACTTCTAGCATCTAAACTTTGAAAGAATAAATTTATTTTTGCTAAAAACATCCATTTGTGGTATTTCAGTTATAACAGTAAACACTGGATGACCAAGACAACAGATCTATGGAAGATAACCCTGGGGAAATGCTTCCACATACAGATTACAGCCTAGAAAGCCCAATGGGGCAGTTATACTTTGTAATATGAAGTCACTGTGACTCAAAGATCCATTTTTACAGCATTGCTCTCTCTCTCTCTCCATATATAAGCATTTCACCAGAGTTTTCTGGTGACTCTTGGTGTGGCACTATAGAAAAGGCACTGGAGTGTGAACCACAAAATTAGCAGTTCAAACCCATCAACTGCTCCTTAAAAACCCTGAACAGGGTTACTAGGAGTCAGAATTAACTCTATGGCACTTAACAACAATATATACATATACATTATATACATATACATATATATCCATATATTCACACACATAGTATGGAGTCCTGGGGTGGTGCTGTAGGATAAGCACTGGATTGCTAACCAAAAGATAGGTTGTTCAAATCCACCTGCTCCTCCTTGGAAATCCCATATAGCTCACTGTGAGTCTGAACCATCTAGATGGCACTTAACAATAACAATACATAGTATGATGTCACTGATCCTTAAGTAGAAGTTTAGCAATTAATAAAACACTCATTATATTTAAATTAGACTCCTGGGGTGGTGCTGTAAGATAAGTACTGGACTGCAAACCACAAGGTCAGAGGTTTAAACCCACCAGCTACTCCTAGGAAATCCTATACAGGATTGCTTTGAGTTGCATTTGATTCGTTCACACTTAACAACACATTTAACCTAATATATTAATTTCTAACTGAAGAAATATCTTTAAAATTTAGTTACATATTTGCTAATTCATTTTATGATTTTAAAATCTGTCCTAATTTGTAATCAATTACTTTTAAGTACTATATTATCTTTTGTACATTTAGTATTTTTTCTACCTAGATTTTTGTTTCTCATCTCATTTCCTAAATATTATGTCTCTCATGTCATATGCTTTTAATTTACATTTTTTTATTTTCTTGTTCTTGACCTGCTAAACTAAAGGAAATGAACTAGATCATGCAAAAGACTAAAAAAATGAAGTGTAAAGAAAAATAAGAAATAAGGCAATAGGGTAAAAATGTAATTTACTCTGGAATTAGGCCATTGACTCAGTTCTATTTTTATAGGAACAGAAAATATACTTTCACACTCTTGTTGCTTCAGGAAGATAATGGATCAAGAAAGTTTTATTATCGATAAAAGTAAACACTTTTTCTCCAGCTCAACATAACACCAAGTAATAATTGAATATGAGTTTTTGTTGCTGTTTTTGTTGCTTAGAGCTGTTGAGTCAGTTTCGACTCATAGCAACCATGTATAGGGTTTTCTGAGCAGCATATTTAGGATATATAAAATTTGAATTACATAAGAATTGACTAAGGTTGTTCTCGCTATATACTTAAAACATTCAATAAGAAAAATGATTCTTCTAATCATATATTTTTCTCTGACATAGAACCTGATTCATTTTCATAGTCCAGGGACAGCACTTCAGTTGCTAATATATGTAATTGCATTTCCCTTTATGATGTGCCATGTTAGTGTATCATAATGAATGCATTTGGCAAGTATCCTTCTATTGCTATGCATTATTTCAAAGCTGTCTGTGAGCCCCTAGAAAGTATTATGAAGGTAAAATCATAACACAATTTTGTATAATAGCATTAATTTTTTAAATACAGAGCTTCAGTACGTTTTAGACAAAATTTCTCACAGTGCTCTCTAGCAATTCCTCAAGTAGTACAACACTTGACAGCTGCTTGATTTCCTCCCAAAGTCTCATCTCTTCCAAGAATAATAAACAAACTTAAAATAAGTAAGTGAAACATATTTGAAAAACTCTAAATTGTCAAATTTGGTTCCAAACATACAGTATATGATGTTTTGTGTCCACTTGACTAGGTCTGGTGGCCAGTTATTTAGTCAGACACTAGCCTACTTGTTTGAATGAGGTAGTTATATATCATCAAATAAGTTGGCATTCAGTAAAACAGATTATCCTCCACAATGTGGGTAAAGCTCAATCAGATGATGATCTAATGAGTCAAAAGAGAGTTTCCTTAGGGTACGTTTTTCTAGACTGTAATAGATAATTTGGTTGAATTTTTACTTCACTCTATTCCTCAGCTTACCTAATGGTTTGGAGATGCAAGGTTGCAGGGGTTTCTAGCCTGTCACTTAATCTACATATTGAGGTCTTGCCAAATCAATCTAAAATAAAACCCACTGCCTTTGAGTTCTGAGTCATAGTGACGTTATAGAGTCACTAGGGTAGAACTGTTCCACAGAGATTCCAAGGCTGTAAATCTTTAGGGAAGCTGACTGTCTTGTCTTTGTCTTGCAGAGCAGCTAGTGGATTCAAACCATTTATCTTTTGGTTAGCAGCCCTAAATTTAACCCAGTGTGCCACCAGAGTTCCTAGTGGTCTTGCCAGTCCCCTACAATTACATGAGTCAATTCCTTGAATTAGATATCTTTCATTTTTCTCTCACTCTCTTTCTCTGTAAAGCTGTATATAATACATGGCACATGGATGAAAAAGCAGAGCTTGGAGGCAAAACAAGTAATTGTATAGATATGGCAGGGATTGGTAGTATCTTGAATTAGTACTTAAGAGGGAAAGCAGAATAAATGGGATATATTAAGGAAAGATTTTATCGCTTTGGAAAAGGGAACGCTATCTCTATCTTATAATTAAGAGTAACGGAGTCAGGATGAAAGTTGGATATGTGCATATGAAAGTCTGTGCGATGAATACTTAAAATCTCTAGACTGTATAAATACTGTACTTGCACTAGATACCACATATTTGTTGTGGCTAATGCACATTGTTATGCAATTTTCCATAGGTATTTGTAGAAACACAGTGTTAGGAATTTGGATTATGTATGTTTGGAGTTTTAAGAGGGATAGACTTATTTGTCTAGAACAAGGAATGAAAAGTTTTAACTAAACAGTAGTTAACATAGTGGACTGGATGAATTTTATTCTTTTCAGGGAGGAAAGGTTGATAGATTAGGAAAATAGATAGCCATAAAAGTTAACAATATTTTTTAGGGATAAAAATAAATGTTGACTGATGAATTACAATTTTTCATACCAGCCTCAGAAACTAAGCTCCCTGTTGAAAGCTTGTAAGCCAGTCACTGCATGCCTTTGTACACCCTCCCTCCCATTTTGGGTCACCAATGTCTAAGTGCCCACCCTTTCAACCTTGTGTATTGAGGGGGTAGGAATGATCCTCACTGGTAAGATTCGTTCCCTCTTTTGAGCTACTACTTCTATAAGTATAGGTCAAGTTCATCATATTGTAGCAGATTATTATTTTTTTCCTCGTCTTTCTTCCTCTAGTCGAGTTCTGATCATCCAGCCATTGAAGCCAGGTCAAATGGGCACTATCTGAAAGTATGGTTATTCTTGTTCATCTCCCCTCACTTCATATCAGCTGGATGCTTCACTCTGGTCCTCTGTGTCTCTTGGCTCAGGAGTCCCCAGGTCTCTCTATACTGCTGGCCAACCAGGTAATGATTCAGGTTGATAGGAGTCTATTGAACATGGTCGGACTTAGTTTACAACTTCATTGCTGTTTTTTCCCCACTTTCCCTTATTGGTAGACCAATGTGGTCACCAGCAAGACCACATGTCTGTTCATGTATTCTCCTTGAGTCTCAGTCTTGAAAGGAGTTCGGCCTGGAGGGGACCCGACCACTTGCCTTGATGGCTCCTGAGCGAACAACTTGCTTGTTCTTGTAGTAGTCAATTAGACTGCCATTATTGTTTTTTTTTGTTTTGTTTTGTTTTTTTTCCTGCTGTTCTTTCTTTCAAGAAGTTATCTTCTGTTCTTCTAGCTGCTCCAGGCTGGTCTGAGTGTCCTTTCAAGTGGACATTTCCCACCTCAGAAGATTCTGGATTGGGATCAGGATTCCACCTATGGTTTTATGCAATGCAAAGGCTCTGCAGGAAGCTTCCTTCACTGGGTAAGTTCTAGCTGGATTTTAAATATTCCAATCAGTTACAGGCTACAGATGGATTTACAAGATTTCTCTGGTGATGTTTCTGGCTATTCCTTTCTCTCCCCCTCAAGTGTCTATTTTACAATAGTATGCAAGGGAAACCAAGATTCAAAAGACAGCCAAGCATCTTAACATTATTTTCCCCCCTTTACCCATTCAAACCATGTCTCAATCCCTGTATCCCACAGCCCTGCTGTTCCAAGGTTGAACATACATTACTATTTACTTCTGTACCACTTAGCCCATGCAAACCTGCCTAAATGTTCACACATCTGCCTTGTTCTTATATTACCCTCCCCCTTCTTGTGTATTGCCTCCCCCAGCATCCAAACTATCCTGTGTCTATTCCCTACCCTGTGTTTCACTTTCACCTCCCTCCCCTTGCTCCACCCCAATACCTCAGTAACAAAGTTTTTTGTTTGTTTGTTTGTCCCTTTTAGTGTGGGTACTTTTTCTTAAGCTTTTACAATAATGGCCCTATGCAGTATTTTTCCTTTTGTGACTGACTTATTTCACTCAGCATAATATCCTCAAGGTTCATCCATGTTATGTGGTAGCTTGCAGCTTCCTTGTGATTCTTCAAGGTAGCATAATATTCCATTGTGTGTATGTACCAAAAATTGTTTATCCATTCTTCCACTGATGGGCACTTAGGCTGTCTTGATCTTTTTGATATTATAAATAGTGCTGCTATGAACATTGGTGTGCATATATCAACTTGGGTTATGGCTTGTATTTCTTGTGGATAAATACCAAGTAGAGGTATTGCTAGATCATAAGGTATTTCTATTTCCAACTTTCTGAGGAAGCGCCATACTGTTTTCCAGAGTGGTTGGACCATTTTGCATTCCCACCTGTAATGCAGTAGGGTTCCAGTCTCTCCACATCCTCTTCAGCATTTATTGTCCTATAGTTTTTGATCGTCACTGATATTGCTGATGTGAGATGATATCTCATTGTTGTAATAAATGTCTTTAATATAGACAAAAATTATGATAATGAACACAGGCTAAAATAATGGATCTTGGATAAGATTCTTCTAATATTAAAGTCTGTAATGTTTCAGGGTTGTTTGTCAACAGGACTGGGCCATGATTTTCAGTAGTTTGTGAGTTATGATGTATTTTGGCAGTTCTAGAATGATGTAGTCATTCCTCATGACAAGATCTGATAAAAATACTCACATCTATGATGATATCTGCTATGAGCAGCCAATTAGTTGAAAGACAGTTTTTTGGGGAGTATGGAATTTGCATTCAATACATATAGATTTTCTGGGAAAACTTTCTGGTTTTGAGTGCAATCTGGATCCTGTGTCAGGTTCAGCATAATCTGACTTCCAGTTTTTTTGAACATCATCAAGTCTGCCATTTTGCTTGCAGATCTGGGGATTTGTTAACTTCTACAACCCATGATGAGTAGTGGTGTGGCACTGTGGATTAATGTGCCAGACTGCAAAGTGCAAAAGCCATTTGAACTGCAAAGTCGGCCATTCAAGCTGATCCTTAGAAACCCTATATAACAATTTAACAACAACAACCCATGAGCCAACAACTTGCTTTCTGATCTGCTGATCATGGATTTGTCAGCCCTTGCAGTTTATATGAGTCAGGAAAAGCCTCTGGTCTAATGTATGGCCCAAGGACTTGAGATTTGTTAGCCTCTACAACCATGTGTGGTGCTGTGGGTTAGTGCAATGAATTGAAAGGTTAGTTTGAACCACAAAGTCAGTGGTTCAAGTTCACCAGCTACTCCTCAAAAACACTATACAGGGTCACTATGAGTCATAAATAACTCAATGTCACTTAACAACAACAACAATAGCAACAACCACATCTATCATTTCCTTGAAATAACTCTATGTATATGTGTGTGTGCATACACATATATGTTGTTAAGGTACCAATAGGTCAGTTCCAACTCATTGTAGCCCTGTTTAGAGTTTCTGAGACAATAAATCTTTGCAGGAGCCAAAAGTCTCATCTTTCTCCTGAGGAGCAGCTGGTGGACTCAAAACTGCCAAACTACTGGTTAGCAGTCCATTGCTTCTCTTCAGAGTCACTG
>NW_006408549.1:24817677-24818674 GCF_000296735.1 Chrysochloris asiatica
TATATATATAGATATATTGGGTTGTTGTTTTTAAGTATTTTTGGTACAAACGGATACACATGAGCATAAACTTCACTGGTTTTGCTTTAGCTGAAAGCAAATTCCATATGTAAAGGCAACCTGAATATGTTTTCTATTCCCTGGAGTCATTTATTCACAAGCAATTTATTTAACTGCTGTATAAATTAGGTATCAATATAATATAAAATAATGTAGGTTTTTAGACCACAAAATACATATTTAATTCTAGTAGAAAAGACTTTTTATAAATATGTTTCAAATATACAACTTTTATATCCAGCTAGCAATGCTCAATTCAACAAATGTGTTGTTTATCCTGTTTTTTGTTCAATGTCCACATACCTGAGTCAGATCCTCTAAACTATACTATTAGATAGATGGAGGTTTTAAATTGTTTAATAACAGATTTCATAGTCTAGAAGAAATACAATATCAGAATTCACACTCAAGTACCTTCCATTAATTCGTAGTTACCGATACTGATATTTTATCATTTCTTTTAGAAATATAGTTCTTAAAATGAGTTTCATCTACGTTTTCGAAATATATCTTACATATCTGATATCCAGCAAGCATTCATTTTTTCTCAAAGGTATTAAACAACTGATGCCAAAGCATTTAAGAAAGAAGTCTAGTAGAGATGCAGATTTAATATATATTGCCATGGTAAAACTGGGAATCTGTGAGTGAGCCTTGATTTGCCAGCAATAATATCCAGTGTATTGAGTTCCTAAAACACTCTTGCAGAGACACAAAACACTCTTAATCTCTGTTTTTTTGGCACTCCAGTTCTTGTAGCAACATTTTGCAATCCTATCATTTTTTATACTACCCCAGATACGTCGTTTTTCTTTTAAACCAAGTTCTGTTTCAGTTTTTGTCACCTGCAATGAAAGCTTCCAGAATAATACATAAGTTCATAAGTTTCGATACATACAGTCCTTTAGGTATTGTTCTTATGTGTGTGTGTGTGTGT
>NW_006408549.1:24819059-24820155 GCF_000296735.1 Chrysochloris asiatica
TTGGTTTGAACTATAAAGTCCACTGTTCAGACTCACCAGCTGCTCCTTGGAAACCCTGTATAGGGTCACTATGAGTCAGAACTGACTCTACCCCACTTAACAATAACAACACACTTTACAAAGATGTCCATCTCCAGGGACTGATCTTTCCAAAGAACCGGAGACAAAGGCTCACCATCTTCACTTCTAAGGAAGGAGCAGTTTAGTTGTACTTTTTCGAAGATAGATAAGTTTGTTCTTCTAGTAGTCCATGGCACTTTCAATATTCTTCACCAACACCATAATTCAAATGCATCAACCTTAGTATACATATTTTTTCATAGGAATTTAAAATTTGCATATAATACACTTACATCAAATAATCAGATTTATCATGTAACTTGAATTTATTTAAAAAAAATATGCCACTTATACAAAAGAATGAGATGACATATATCAATTAAAAATATAAATACTTATGGACCTTCAGCTGTTGTTAAGTGCTATCAAGTTGGATCTAACTCATAGCAACCCTGTATAGAGTTTCACTGGAGAAGGATATCATGTTTGGTAAATTGGAGGGTTGGAGAAAAAGATGAAGACTCCCAGTGAGATAACTTGGAACTTGGGAATAGCAGTGATTGTGAGGTTGACCCAGAGCAGGCAGTGTTTCATTTGTTGTGCATAAGGTCACTATGAGTCAGTATTGACTCAACAGCTTCTAACATCAACAACAACATAGGGTGTCTGAGGAGCAGCTGGTAAGTTTGAACCACCAACCTTGCACCTTGCAGTTGGCAGTCCAGTGTTTATCCAACATCGCCACACCAGATTTTTTTTTTTTTTTAGCATAAATTATATTTAAAATACTGTTGTTGTTGTTAAGTGCCATCAAGTTGGCTCTAACTCATAGTGACCCTGTAAAAAGTTTCCGAGGTGCAATTCAAACCAACATTGCAGTCCAGTGAATTATCCTTCAGCACCACACCAGGACTCTATTTAAAATATAAATATACTATTTATATAAAATAATTAAACAGAACAAACAAGATGGTGGATTGGGTAGAACTGCAGTATGGAACTCTGTCAGCAACAACATAGAATACCAGACCAAGCA
>NW_006408549.1:24821944-24822483 GCF_000296735.1 Chrysochloris asiatica
GGGATTTTGCCAAAGCCAACCGTGCGCTGCAAAACATCCTAAAGGGAGTTCTGTGGACTGAGAACTAACAAGAACAGACAACAACCAGAGAATGAGATACGTGGCAGCATCACCCTGAACTCAATTGACAAATGGAAGAGTCAAGAACAGAATAAAATTAAGAAAACAGAGAATCTGGGAGATCAGTCTATGATCAAAACAATTATAATGTGAAAAAAGGTAAACAAATAGGAACAGAGATTCAGGTGGTGATAAGGTCAGGTAGATTACAGGATAAAATAGACTGTCTTAACTAGAAGCGTTAATGGAATATAAGGTAACCACAACAGTGGGATTGGGGTGGGAGTTTAGTTTGTGTGTCGAGGACAGCAATACAAGAAGTGGGAGGAGGAAGAAGAACAAGATAGATAGGGGAACACTGAGACAGGTTTGCATGGCCTAAGTGGGACAGAGGTTAATAGTGATGCATGCACAACCGTGGAACAACAGATACAGGGGTCTACTAGACATAGTTTGAAGAAGGGAAATAATACAAAAAT
>NW_006408549.1:24824217-24824940 GCF_000296735.1 Chrysochloris asiatica
ACACGAGCAGAGAATCTCATCTTTCTCCTGTGAAACACCTGGTAGTTTTGAACTGCTGACATTAAGGTTAGAAGCTAAATTATAACCACTATCAGATTTCTTTATAATAAATTATACACTACCGAATTTCTTTACAATAAAATACAAATAATATAATTTATCAATACTTTGAAGCTTCCTCTATTCTTTTCAATAATCATCTCTTTTATCTTACCTCACACATCTATGATGTGACTGGGGGAGTTAAGGATATGTGTCAACTTGGCTGAGAAAGGATTCTCAGGTTTGACAGCTATGAAATAATGTGATTATCCCTAAGGATGTGGACTGATGTGATGTAAGGCAATTGTTGTTGTTGTTGTTGTTAGGTGCCATCAAGTCAGTAATGACTCACAGTGACCCTATGTACAACAGAACGAAACACTGCCCAGTCATGACCCAACCTCACAACAGTTGCGACGCTTGAGCCCACTGATGCTGCCTCTTTGCCAATCCATCTCTCTGGGGATTTTCATCTTTTTCTCTGACCCTCCACCTTACCAAACATGATACCATTCTCCAGTGACTGGTCCCGCCTGACAATATGTAAAAAGTCTGAGAGACAAAGTTTGGTCATCCTGGCCTCAAAGGAGCACTCTGCTGCACTTCTTTCAACACAGATCTGTTTGTTCTTTTGGCAGGCCATGGTACTTTCAATATTCTCTTCCAACACCATAACTCAAA
>NW_006408549.1:24826225-24827907 GCF_000296735.1 Chrysochloris asiatica
TGAGAAATGCTGAATGTGTTCTTCTGTTTTGGTTTTCTACCTCCAGATCTTTGCACATTTCATTCAAATATTTGACTTTGTCTTCTCGAGCTGACCTTTGAAATTTTCTGTTCAACTTTTGTACCGCCTTGTTTCTTCCCTTTGTTTTAGCATCTTATGCTGGAGAGCAAGTTTCAGTGTCTCTTCTGACATCCATTTTGATATTTTTCTTCTTTTTGTCTTCTTAATGACTTTTTGCTTTCTTCATATATGATGTTCTGGATGTCTTCCCACAGTTCTACTTGTCTTCGGTCTTTGGTGTTTAATGTACCAAATGTATTCTTCAGATGATCTCTAAATTCAGGTGGGAAATATTCAAGGTCATTTTTTGGCTCTCATGAACTTGTTTTCATTTTCTTCAGCTTCAGTCTGAATTTGCATATGAGCAATTGATGGTCAGTTCCACAGTCTGCCCCTGACCTTGATTTGGCTGATGATATGGAGCTTTTCCTCCATCTCTTTCCACAGATATAGTCAATATTATTTTTGTATATTTCATTTAGTGAGGTCCTTGTGTATAACTCTCTCTTAGGCTGTCTATACAAGGTATTTGAAATGAACAAATCATTGGTTTTGTAGAATTCTGTCATGAGATCTCTATTCCTAAGGGCATTAGGATAAGATATACTATTCTTTTGCCACTCAACTGTCAGTTTATTTTACTGTGGTGGCTTATATGTTGCTGAGATGCTGGAAGCTTTGTAATCAGAGTCACCAGTGAAGGACAGGTTTTCAGGGCAGCTTCAACTAAGACATACTAGGAAGAAGGAGCGGCAGACCACTTCTGTAGGGTTAACTACTAAAAAATCTATGAATAGCAGCAGCACATTATATGATAACAAGATGAGCCCATCAGGTTGGAAGTCACCCAGAATATGACTAGGGAAGAGCTACCTATTGAAACTAGAATTGACCTTCATAATGTGGATGGAGCCAGGTTATTGGGGGCTATTATTTGATTATAGGACACAACTCAAAATGAGAAGAAGTAACTGCATACATTCATTGATAAATCAGACCATGGAATGTGTGAAATATGAATTTAGGAAAATTAGAAGTCATCAAAAATGAAATGGAATGCATAAGATCTATATCCTAGACATTGTTGTTGTTGTTAAGTGTCATCAAGTCAGTTCTGACCCATAACGACCCTTTATAGGTTTTCCAAGGAGAGGCTGGTGAGCTTGAACTATCGATCTTGCAGTTCAAACCAACTCTGCAGTCTAGTGCATTAACCCACAGCACCTCACTAGGACTCATCCTAGCTATTAGTGAGCTGAAATGGACAGCTAATGGTCATTCTGAAAAGGATAATCACATGGTGTACTATGCCAGGAATGACAAATTTAGTAAGTATGGCATCATGTTCATTATCAAGAAGAGTATTTCAAGATCCTTCTGGAAGTATAATATTGTCTGTGATAGGATAATATCCATATAACTGCAAGGGAGACCAGATAATACTATTATTATTCAAATGTATGCACTAATCACTAAAGTCAGTGATAATGAATTTGAAGAATTCTTACAACTTTTTCAGTCTCAAATTTATAAACAATCAAGATGCTCTAGTAATTACTGGTGATTGGAACACACAAGTTGGACACAAAGAGGAGAGATTAGTAGTTGGAAAATATAGCCTT
>NW_006408549.1:24829117-24830008 GCF_000296735.1 Chrysochloris asiatica
ACAAGCTGTACTGAAGATGTTAGTGAAAAACAAGGCAGCAGGAATTAACAGAACACAAATAATTGAAATGTTTCAACAAGCTGATGCAGTGTTGGAGGCACTTAGTCATCTGTGCCAAGAAATTTGGATGACAACTAATTGGTCAACTGATTGGAAGAGGTCCATATTTGTTCCCATCCTAAAGAAAGATGTGAAAATGACTGAGCTATCATTAATATCAAATTCACATAAAATGTTGATGGAGATAACTAAAAAATGGTTGAAACAGTATTTGAATAGAGAGTTACCAGAACTCAAGCTGATTTCAGAAAAAGATGATGAATTAACAAAAAATTTCTAACATCACATGTATCTTTGTTTAAAGCAGAGAATGCCAGAAAGATAGCTACTTGTGCTATTAACTGTGTAGATGCATTTGACTGTGAGAATTATAAGAAATATGGATAACATTGTGAAGAATGGATATTCTGGACCACTTACTTGTTCTCATTAGCAACGTGTACATAGATTAAGAGGCAATTGTTAGAACAAAACAAGAGTAAACTGAATGCTTTAAAACCAGTAAAGGTGTGTATCTTTTCATCATTCATATTCAATCTGTATATTGATAAAATAATCCAAAAAACTGGATTATATGGAAAAGAGCATGGCATCAGGATTGGAGGAAGACTCATTAACAATCTAGGATTTGTAGATGGCACAACCCTGATTGCTAAAACTGAAGAGAACGTGAAATACTTACTGATGGAAATAAAAGAACACAGCCATCAGTATGGATTGCACCTCAATATATTGAAAATTAAAATCCTCAAAATTGTACCAATAAATAACACTATGATAAGCATCAAAAGACTGAAGTTATCAAAGACTTCATTTTGCTTGGATCCACAA
>NW_006408549.1:24830396-24834234 GCF_000296735.1 Chrysochloris asiatica
CTCTTTAAAGTGCTAAGCTGGTCCTGATGCAAGCTATGGTATTTTCAGTTGTCTCATGTGCATTTGGAAGCAGGACAATAGTAAGAATTATGACAGAAGAATCTAAGCATTTGAATTATGGTGTAGGTGAAGAACATTGAGTTTCATGGACTGTAAGAAGAACAATTCTGTTTTATAAGTGCAGCCAGAAAGTTCCTTGGAAGTGAGAAAGGCTAGAATTTGTCTCACAGTCTTTGGACATGTTATCAGGAAGGGCCAGTCCCTGGAAAAGGACATCATGCTTGGCAAAATAGAGGGTCAAGAGAAAAAGAGGAAGACCCCAATGAATTGCATTGGCAGTGTTAGCAACAATGGGCCCCAAAAATGACAAACATTTTGAAGATGTCCCAGGACCCAGAGTGTTTTGTTCTTCATATATTCAAGTTATAGTCAAGGTCCTATTTTGGCTCTTGTAGATTTGTTTACATTTTCTTCAGACCTTCAGCCTGAACTTCCATATAAGCAATTGATCGTCTGTTCCATAGTTAGTTCCTGGTCTTGTTTTAGCTGATGATATTGAACATCTCCATCGTCTCTTCTAGCATATGTTGACAATGTGTATCTTGTTTTTTACATGTGGTGAGGTCCACATGCAAAGCTGCCATTTATTTTATCCACAAAAAAATAAAATAAAAATGGTATTTGCAACAAACAAGTCATCTGTCTTGCAAAATTCTATCATGAGATCTCCAGCATTGTTTCTATCACCAAGTTCCTATCACATAGTTTCTGCCTATCACATATCAAATCAACAGTAATTGTCAATATATCTTTATTGAATGTTTGATCAATTTCAGGCTAAAACAGTTGATAGAATTCTTCAGTTTCACCATCTTGATTTTAGCTGTTCTTGTATAAATATAATAGTGGTATTAACTGGTCTTTTTTTTAGATGTAGGATATACTATCACAGACAGTGTACAATCTGCTTTTTGGAGGATCATTCTGAAGCCATTCCTCTTCAATTTATCATTCCCAATATATGACTGTCTAATTATGAATGAACAAGGAATGGTTTAAAATTAGGAAAGTGTGTGCTATGGTTGTATTCTTTCACCATACTTATTCACCGTGTATGCTAAGCAAATAATCCGAAAAGCTGGCATCAGGATTAGAAGAAGAATTGCAATATACAAATAATACAGCCTTGCTTGCTGAAGTGAAGAGGACTTAAAATACTTACTGATGAAGATCAAAGAGCACAGCCTTCAGTGTGCACTGCATCTCAATGTAAAGAAAGCAAAAATTCTCACCACTGGGTCAATAAACAACATCCCTATCACTGCAGAAAAGATTGAAATTTTCAAACACTTCATTTTTCTCAGATCAACCATCAACATTCATGGAAGCAACAGTTAAGAAATCAAATGCATATTGCATTAGGCAAATCTGAGGCACAAGGCCTTTTTAAAGTATTAAAGAGCAAAGATGTCACTAAGGTGCACCTGACCCAATCCATGGTATTTTCAATAACCTCATATGCTGGAGAAAGTTGGACAGTGAATAAGGAAGACCATAGAAGGATTGATGCATTTGAATTATAGTGTTGGAGGAGAATATTGAAAGTACCATGGATTGCCAAAGAATAAACAGATTTGTGTTGGAAGAAGTACAATCAGAATGATCCTGGGAAGCCAGGACACCCAAACTTTGTCTCTCATACTTCAGACATATTATAGGAGGGACCAGTTAGTGGAGAAGGATATAATGTTGGATAAAGTAGAAGGTCAGAGAAAAAGAGGAAGACTCTATGTGGAGGTCAAGTTGTTATTATCTCAGGTCCATCTCACAATGAGTGTATGGGTTCCCAACCCCATCCTGAAGTAATATCCTTAGTTCCAGAATTCACATTTGAAATTATAGATATATTCAGAAATTAGCAGAACCCCATACTGCATCCCTGACATGGTCAGTATGGGGTATTATGACAGGAAAAGTCATGTGGGAGCCATTAGAATACCCCCTACCTAAGGAAACAGCCAAAATCAATGCCATATTAATGGCGGGATTGCTGAATTACTGCCACTAATAAAACAGGAGTCCTGGTGTGACACTGTAAGATAAGCACTGAACTACTAACTGCAAGGTTGACTGGTCAACCTCACCAGCCAACCCTTGGAAACCCTCCATATACAGGGTTGACATGTGTTGGAACCCAACTGGATGACACTCAACAATAACAACAGCAAGACTTGATGAATCCTCGTGGCACAGTGGGTTAAGCACCGGGTTACATAGAAGTTTGAGGTTGAAACTCTTCAGATATTCTGCAGGTGAAACATGAGGCAATCTGCTGCCATATTTACAACCCCAGAAACTCCATGAAGCAAATCTACTTTGCTCTATAGGGTCACTGTGGGTCATAACTGACTTCATAGCAGAAGGCATGAAGAACTCAAAGAACGATAGGGCATGGTTTTTATATTTTAAAAATGCTGTTATGAATATTTCTGAAGTAGTTAGTTTCTTTGTATATGGGGGCAATAATGTTTCATGTGTATTTACCTAGGAGTACAGTTTCTGGAATATCGGGTATGTACAGCTTCAATGCACTTAAGCAGAGCCAAGTTATTTTTGAAAGTGACTATCAATTTAAACTCTCCACCTGTGTAGTATAAAAATCCCTGTTGTTCTATTCCCTAACCTAACATTTTTATTGTCTTTTAATTTTGCTAGTCTGATGGGAGTGGAATATTGTTATTAGGTGACTTTAACATGATTTTCCCTGAATACTAATGTGAATGGAGACATTTTATGTGTAAAAAATGTTTTATGTATACAAATCCTGTTCACACATTTACACAATTTAAAAAATTAAGGATCATTTTTTCTTTATATAACATAAATGCAAATGATGATATGTTCTGAAAATATATTTTCCAAGGATGATGCCTGTTTTATCAGTCTCCATAAGGTGTCATCTGACTGATTAAGCAAAGTTCATTAATTTTAACATATTAATTTATCAATCCTTTTCATTTGCTCCTGTTAGTTAGATGTAGAACTTCTTCCCTATGCCTTGGGTCAAAAATGCTATATAGCATTATCAAAGTTATTATTTTTTTTGCTTTGCTTCCCCTTCCCCTTTTTATTAACATTTTATTGTGCCTTGAGTGAGGATTTACAGAGCAGATCATCAGTTTTACATTCAACAAATCATATACTTTGCTTCATTACATAGTTGCAATCCCTTCCATGCACCAACGATTAACAGCATTTGCCTTTATTCACTTTAACCACTGCATTCTTTCCTGTGTCTCCCTCCATCCAAATCTACCATTTGTTAATATCCCTCCAGTTACATATTGCCAACCCAGTCACTTATGCAATTCGTGTCTATCCTCTAGTGCATGAATCATTTCATCCTCCCCTGAAAATCATCATGGATTGATTCTTTTATCAAGAAATACCCCTTTTTTATTTGATGTACAAAAAACCCATGCAGGTATATATAGCCATTTAAACAACCAAAGAGCACATTCTGGAAGCCTGCCTGCTGGCCGCCAGCACACAGCGTTTCTCTTTTCATGAGTCTAGAGTCCTCAGCTGCTCAATCCTTCATGTGAAGACTCCTTCCCTCTCAGTTGGTTATTTTGAGCTAATACATCCATAAGTATAGGTCAAGTTCATCAAATTGTAGCAATTTACACTTGATTGCTTTATAAAATTTCTTTATCTTCCTCTAGTTGAGTTCTGTTCATCAAACCATCAAAGCTAGGTAAAATGGGTGCTATCTGCAAGTTTGGGTGTTCTTGAGCATCTCCCCTTACTTCATATAAGCTGAACACTTCACTCTCAG
>NW_006408549.1:24835084-24836478 GCF_000296735.1 Chrysochloris asiatica
TTTTATTGTAAGTTAAGACTTTCCTAATCTGGGGTCTCTTTCCTTTCCATGTAAAATTTGTAATCATTTTTCTCATTTCTTTAAAGAATGACATTGGAATCAGGATTGGGATTGTGTTATATCTGTAGATTGCTTTGGGAAGTACTGACATTTTCACAATGTTAAGTCTTCCTATCCAGAAATATAGTATAGTCTTCTATTTTTGTAAATCTCTTTTGGTTTCTTGTAATAGTGTTTTGTAATTTTCTTTGTATAGGTCATTTATTTTTCTGGTTAGATTTACTCCTAAATATTTCATCCTTGGGTGGCTATTGTAAATGTTAATGCTTTCCTAATTTCTCTTTCAGCGCTGTCATTGTTACTATGGAGAAATCCAACTGATTTTTTTAAAATGTTTTATTGTGAATTATGTGATAGTTTACATGGAAGAACATTAGTTTTACATTCATCAACCAAACAAAGGGTATACACTTCAAGCCTGCCCCCACCCCCACCCCACCCCCGGTCATCAGCACACAGCCCTTCTCCCTCTCTGAGTCTAATGTCCCCAGCTTCTCCATATCTCCATGTCATCATCACTGCTTCTCTGGGTAGGGTCCCGTTCTCTGCTTTTCTCCCTTGATGGTCCCAAGGCCCTCCACTCCTAGACTGAAAAGTTAATCACTACCCTCCTTGCTACAAAACATCTACCTTTACATTTCCAAGCCTCACAATCATTCCTGATAACAATTATTCAATATTGCATCACAAAAGACCTATCTACATTTCATTTCATCAGCCCCGACTATACAGCTTGGATATTACTCAGTGGAGATTTCTACCTTCCTTCATGACCTCTGCAACTAGGTTCCCTCTTGAAAGCTTGTAAGCCATTCACTTCTTGCCATTGTAGCCACCCCTATTTTGGGTAGCCATTGTCCAAGTTGCCCATCCATGTCTACTCTGTGTATGGAGGAGATGGGAATGATCCTTGCTGTAAAGATTTGTTCCATATGTTGAGCTACTGCATCTATAGGTGTTGGTCAAGTTCATCAAATTGTATCAGATTACTCTTTTTTTCCTCTCCTTGTTTTCTTCTAGTTGAGCTCTGATCATCCATCCAGTCATTGAAGCCAGGTCAAGTGGGTATTATCTGAAAGTGTGGGTATTCTTGTGCATATGCCTTCTCTTCTTATCAGCTGGATGCTTCACTCTCCACTCTAGTCCTCTGTGGTATGTCACTGACTCTGGGCCCAAGAGTCCACAGGTCTTGTCACACGGCTGGCCAACCAGATCTCCAACCTGGTTCACAGGAATCTATTGAACATTGTAGGGCTTAGCTTGCAACTTAATTGCTGTTTCCTCTCACTTCCCCTTATTGATGACGAGCGTGGTCACCAATCAGAGCGTGTATT
>NW_006408549.1:24837268-24844999 GCF_000296735.1 Chrysochloris asiatica
CCCCTTTAGTATGGGTTCTTTTTCTTAGTCTTTTATAGTAATGGTCCTATGCAGTATTTCTCCTTTTGTGACTGACTAATTTCACTCAACATAAGGTCCTCAAGGTTCATCCATGTTACATGGTGGCTCTCAGCTTCCTTGTTGTTCTTCAAAGTAGCATAATATTCTACTGTGTGTATGTACCAGTTTGTTTATCCATTCTTCAGTTGATGGGGTCTTTGGCTGTCTCCATCTTTTTGCTATTGTAAATAGTTCTGCTATGAATATTGGTATGCATACATCTTCTCATGTTATGGCTCATATTCCTTGTGGATAAATACCAAGTAGAGGAATTGCTGGATCATAAGGTATTTCTATTCCCAACCTTCTGAGGAAGTCCCATATTGCTTTCCAGAGAGGTTGGAGCATTTTGCAGTTTCATGAGCAATGCAGGAGTGTCCCAGTCTCTCCACATCCCCTCCAGCATTTATTGTCCTCTACTTTTTTTTATCTTTGCAGTTATTGTTGGTGTGACATGATATCTCATTGTGGTTTTGATTTGCATCTCTCTAATGGCTAGTGATAGTGAACATTTCTTCATATGTTTGTTGGCTGCCCAGATCTCTTCCTTGGTGAAGTGTCTGTTAATGTGCTGTGCCCATTTTTTAATTGGGTTGCTTATCTTTTTCTTTTAGAGGTGTTGTAGTTTCCTATATATTTTAGAAATCAGTCCCTTGTCTGGTGTGTCATTGCAAAAGATTTTTTCCCATTCTGTGGGTTCCCTTTTTACTCTTCTGGTGAAGTCTTTTGATGCCTGTAAGTTTTTAATTTTCAGTATGTTCCACTCATCTATTTTGTCTACTTTTGTTTGTGTAGTTTTCAAAATGTTTTGTAGTCTGTGTATTCCCTGAATTAGTGCCCTCACAGGAACCGTATCAAGGAAATGGCTCCATATGGTTATGGAGACTGGCAAATCCACAGTTCAGAGAAAAGTATGGAGGATTCTTCTCACTCATACAGAATAGGGCTGTTGACCCTCAAGGTTGAGGAACTGGCAAATCAGGTCAGGCCACTGGCTCAAGTCCAAGAACCTGAGGTCAGATGAAGGCAAAGTTTGGTCAGTCAAGCAAAGGAGCACATAACCCAATCACATCACCAAGATGGCTCATTTTATGTATACACAGGATGGCAAAATTGAGCAAGACTGTCATTAGATGTCATAGTTTTTCCAGTTACAATTAATCCTGTTAAAAGTCATTCACATCTGAAGCATATAATCCTATCAGCATCTTCTCTCAACTTCTCTTACTCAGACCCATCCAGAAACAGTAGTTTCGTGGGAGTTACCGAAATGTGCCTAGAAGAAACAAATAGCTCACAACACTTCATTTATCTATACTACAAATTTCAATTCTATATTAAATTGTTAACTGTTTATAACTGTTGCTGGTAAGTAGAAGTATGATTGATTTTGTTCTGTGTACCCAGAACTTCATTGTCCCTCGTAAACTTTTTCTGTAGCAGAACAGTAAGGCAGGTGGCTCCCTAAACTCTGTATTTCTGAGGCTCCACTGCCATGTGCTGTGGCTATGGGAACACATTTGGACAATAAGTTATAAGCAATTGGTAGAAATGTGGAGCAGAACTCCCAACTAAACTGTCTTTTAAGGAAGGAATATATCTTCTCTCCCACATCTTAACCATGCTGTAAGAACTTCAGACTTAATTATTTCAGCTGCAGTAACCTCTAAACCATAAACTAAATGCCAAACTGGAGACTTTCCACTGAGGTTGACAGAGGAAAACATACATACGACCTCTAGAGTTCCATTACATGCACATCACAGACTCCAGACTTAGTTTACATGTTGTCACCAAGCAAAATTCTATTGTTGTTCATTATTAAGTGCCATTGTGCCATTGAGTTTGTTCTAACTCATAGAGATTCTGTACAGGGTTTCTGAAGAGTGTCTTGTGGGTTTGAATCACTAACCTTATGGTTAGCAGTCCAGTTCTTATCCTACAGCACCACACCAGGACTCTCAAATTCTCTTACATGAATGGATTTTAATTCTAATATTTCACTTACACATTTTTAAGTTTGAATAAATTTAGGAAACATATGGAACACATATTTTGTTGTTTTCTTTCCTGCTAAATTACAAAAGTTATTACCAAATAAGAAAGAAATTGGCAGACATCTCTTTTACAAAAATGCAAACAGCTTCATTTACTTATGAAATTGGCCTAATTCATGTGAAGTAAAAATAAAACAAAAAACTTACTGCCATCAAGTTGATTCGGACTCATAGTGATGCTATACAGGGTTTCTGGAACACTAATGAAAACTTTCAGGAGCAGATAGCCCCATATGTTTCCATGGAGCAGGTGGTGGATTTAAACCAATCTTAGTTGAGCGCTCATCCTACCGTCACATTTTTCCCTGGTCCCTCTCGCTCTCGGGGAAAATAATTAGTCCAACCAATTCACCACTTCTCAGTCACTCATGAACAATAAGCATTCACTTAGAAGCTCTTCATTGCAAAGCACAAATTCACTTCAGAGAGAGAAGCGGGTATGTCTTTGTGAGTGAAGAAGGCCTGGTAGAATTGGGGAGCACAAAGTCAAAGCGAAAGTCCACTTCAAAGACAAAAGCAGATTGGTCTCCATGGGTGGAGAAGACACTCTGAGATTGGGGTATGCCAGCTTATAAAGGTATGGGGTCTCTTCCTCCAAGAGCGGGCTAATACTTATTGATTAGGAGGAGTGTTATGTTGAATAGTCATCATTTTTTAGTAAAGGGGCACAGGCTTCTTGGAAATGGAGTACCATCTGCAGTTGTCAGCTCTAGGCACTCTCTTTATGGGTTGTCTGTCTGCGGCCAACTGGTTCTAGCAAGGTTTCATGTCCTGATATCCTTATCTTTGTCTCCAGGTGGTTCTTCTCAGTGTTATTATTCTTGTTGGACTAGAGATGTCCTCCCCGCCTCCTTTCTTGATCCCTGTTTAGTAGGAGAAGACTCAGGACAAAGGGGTGTATATGGAGCCAGAGTAAGAGAGGCCTAGGGCCCAGGGGTCCTAACCTGTCCCTGACACTACCATGCCACCAAGGCTTCTAATTCTTGAAATGTATCATTAAATGATTTATACTTATTCTTGGAAAATTGATTGAAATGTGATTAATTGTTTTCTTTTGAATTTTAAAAACAGATAAGAAGATGTCTTATATTTTATAGTAATATTGACATTAACCTTAAAATGCTAAAAATCAAAGCTGAAACTTTAAATGCTTTATTTCTTTTAAGGAGAACATATATTTGTTATCAGCTTGTAGCACTGGAACATTTTCTTTGTCAAAAAACACTAGGCATTTTAAAGCTGTACAATAGGAAGCATAATTATAAAATGAAGCATTCAAGTTTTGATGATCTGTTTCCTCCCCATTGACAACTAAGAAAGGCTAAAGGCACACAGCTGTTACATTCCCATGATGCATGTACTTTTACCTTTATAGAAACCTTTATAGAAATTAGGCACAGTACTCCCTTAGTATGCATAAGCTCAGCAAAGAGGCACAGAATAATGTTCCTGAAACATCCTTGATTGTTTTTTTGCTGTTTTTTTCCCTTACAGAATCTATTATCTCTACCACTCCCTGGTTTTGGAAAAAATAAACAATGGTTGATTCATGAGGGTTAAACATTGCCAGCTGATACTTTATACTAGCTGCAGATGGAGCAGTTTCTTTTTAAAAGCAAAGTTCAACTCTTCATGCAAACAACAATTAGAAAAGTTAATGAGTCTCATTTTATTTAAACAAATCTAGTTCAGCTGTGAGGAAGCTAAGCCATTGAGTATGTTATGAGACAACTGTATTTAATTAAGTGTTAGTTTCACAAGTGGGCTGCTGAATATATTCAATTTTCTAGCATTCGATTTGTTTATACAGACCTTTTAACAAGCATTCTTCTTTTCACCTTCTAACTTCTCAGTTATTATTGTTACTGTCAAGTGCCATCAAGTTGGTTCAGACTCATAGTGAACCCAGATAGGGCTTCTGAGGAGTGGCTGTTGAGTTTGAACCCTCAACCTTGCAGTTCAAACTGGCCTTGTGGTTCAGTGCTTATCCTGCAGCACCACACCAGCTTTCCAGTTATATTTTCCATATTCACAAATTTCCTAAACTGTGTCTCATTTATTCATTTAAGAATTACATATTGTATGCCTACTTTGTGCCAAGCACAGTGTTAATGCTGTGAAACATAAATTTAAAAACTCAGCACAGCATTTGAGAACCAATGCTGTTAGAAGCACACATAAACAATGTAAATCAAGATTTTCATGTGTCATCAGAATGTCTCAGCAGATAAAATATAAGCATGGATATAAACAGTTTTAGATGAGTCATAGGAAATTAATTTAGGCAAATTATCTAGAGAGGTTGTGGATATGTGAGGGCAATAAATTACAGAAAGATAGAATAAAACATGTAAAATTCTTGTTGTTGTTATTAGGTGCCATCAAGTTGGTACCGACTCACAGTGACCCGATGTACAACAGAATGAGACACTGCCAGATCCTGGGACAACCTCATAATTGTTGACACCCTTGAGCCCATTGATGCTGCCATTTTGCCATTCCATCTCACTGGGGGGTCTTCCTCTTTTTCTCTGACCCTCCACGTTACCAAACATGATAGCCTTCTCCAGTGACTGGTCCCTCCTGACAATATGTCCAAAGTATGAGAGACGAAGTTTGGCCATCTTGGCCTCCAAGGAGCACTCTGGCTGCACTTCTTCCAAAATGCATCTGTTGGTTCTTTTGGCAGCCCATGACACTTTTAGTATTCTCCTCTAACACCGTAACTCAAAAGCATCAATTCTTCTATGGTCTTCCTTATTCAGTGTCCAGGTTTTGCATGCATATGAGGTTATTGAAAATACCATGGCTTGAGTCAGACACACCTTAGCCCTCAAGCTGACATCTTTGCTCTTCAATACTTTAAAAAGGTCTTGTGTAGCAGATTTGCCTAATGCAATACGTCGTCTGGCAATATGTTGTTTGATTTCTTGAGTGTTGATAGTTGATCCAAGAAGAATGAAGTCCTTGACAATTTCAATATTTTCTCCATTGATAAGAATGGTATTTATTGGTCCAGTGGTGAGGATTTTTGTTTTCTTTACATTGAGATGTAATCCATACCGAAGGTTGTGGTCTTTGATCAGTAAATATTTTAAGTCCTCTTCACTTTCAGGAAGCAAGGTTGTATCATCTGCATATTGCAGGTTGTTAATGAGTCTTCCTCCAATCCTTCTGCCATGTTTTCCTTCATATAACCCAGCTTCTTGGATTATTTGCACAACATACAGGTTAAATAAGTATGATGAAAGAATACAACTCTATCACACACCTTTCTTCATTTTAAACTATTCAATGTTCCCATGTTCCGTTTGAACAACTGCCTCTTGGTGCATGTACAGGTTCCTCATGAGCAAAATTAAGTATTCAGGAAAAAGGTAAAGTTCTTAGAAGGAGTAAATAAATACATTGGTGCCTTCTTGCTGTCAAGTGCCGTAGAGTCGGTTCCAATCCATAGCAACCCTGTATAGGGTTTCCAAGGAGGAGCTGGTGAGCTGGAACTGCCAACCTTGCAGATCAAATTGCTTTGCAATCTGGAGCCTTGAGTTTGAAAAAGTGGAAAAGACTGGGTAATGAAATGCCTTGAAGAATTTGGATATTATTAAACACAGTGGGAAACTCAGAAAGGTTTAAAAGAGAAGGATGGTTCATCCATCCTCTTTTACTCCCTTCCCTTTCTCCTCCCTCTTGCCTTTCCTTCCTTCACATATATTTTCATTTTCTCTCTTTACTTACCTAACATGCATTTGTTGTTGTTAGGTGCCATCAAATCGGTTCTGACTCATAGAGACCCTACGCACAACAGAATGAAACACTACCCGGTCCTGGGTCAACCTCACAATCACTGCTACGCTTGACCCCATTGATGCTGTCACTGTGCCAATTCATCTCACTGGGGGTCTTCCTCTGTTTATCAGACCCTCCACCTTACCAAACATGATATTGTTCCCCAGTGACTAGTTCCTCCTGACAATATGTCCAAAGTATGAAACACAAAGTCTTGCCATCCTGGCCTCTAAGGAGCACTCTGTGTGTATTTCTTCCAACAAATCTATTTGTTCTTTTGGAAGTTCATGGTACTTTCAATATTCTTCTCCAACACCATAACTCAAATGCATCAGTTCGTCTATGGTCTTTATTCACTATCCAACTTTCACATGCATATGAGGTTATTGAAAACACCATGACTCGTGTCAGGCACACATTATTCCTCAAACTGATATTGTTGCTCTTCCAGCACTTCAACGAGATCTTGTGTAGCAGATTTGCCCAATGCAATATGTTGTCTGATTTCCTGACTGCTTCTTCCATAAGTGTTAATGGTTGATCCAAGAAAAATGAAGTCTTGGATAACTTTAAACTTTTCTCCATTTCTACGGATGTTATTTATTTATTCAGTGTTGAGGATTTTTGTTTTCTTTACATTGAGTACAACCCATACCAATGGCTGTGGTCTTTGATCTTCATCAGTAAGAATTTTAAGTCCTCTTGGCTTTCAGCAGGCAAGGTTGTATCATCTGCATATCACAGGTTGTTAATGAGCCTTCCTCCAATCATGATGCCATGTTTTTCTCCATATAACCCAGCTTCTCTGATTATTTGTTCAGCATACAGATTGAATAAGTATGGTGAATGAATACAACCCTGGCACACATCTTTCCTGATTTTAAACAATTTGGTGTTCCCTTGTTCTGTTTGAATGATTGCCTCTTGGTCTATGTACAGGTTCCTCATGAGCACAATTAAGTGTTCTTGAATACTCATACTTTTATTTTGTGCTAAAATCTGGGCTAGAAAATATATAACCCACTGCCACTGTGTTGATTCCAACTTATATTGACTCTATATAGGGTTTCAAAGGCTAAATCTTTGAGTCCAGACAACCTCATCTTTCTCCTGCAGAGCAGCCTGTGGGTTTAAATCTGATCTTTCATTTAGCAATCCACCCTCTAAACCACAATACCACCAGGACCTCTTATGTAAGGTATCTTGTTGTTATTAAGTGCTATCCTGTCAGTTCTGATTCATAGCAACACTACAGTGTTTCCCAAGAGTTACTGGTGGGGTTTGAACCACTAACCTTGCAGTTAGTGCTTACCCTGCAGTGCCATACCAGTACTGCTTAGGTAATGTATGTGTTGTTATTAAGTGATGTTGAGTCACTTTTGACTCATAAGAACCCTGTATAAGGTTTACAAGGAGTGGCTGATGAGTTTGAACTGCTCACCTCGCAGTGACCAGTCTATTGCTTATCCTATAGTACCCCAGCAGGACTGCCCGTAAATCAGTCACAATTTTGTATTGCTAGTTAGCTTTTTTATATTTTTTTTCCACATTGTGGTAAATATGTACATACACACAGAGTTAGACATTTTAATGATTTGTCATTTAGCATTAGCGTTCTTGTCTAGGAGTATGACAGTGACAGCTGCAACAACAGGCTCTCCACAAGGTAATGCTGACTATGAGAGCTTTAAGACCCGGATTCCCCAGTAAGTGTGCAGGACAGTGCAGCTGTTCCATGATGGCTGTGTCTAGTAGAGCAGGAGATGAAACATGATGAGCAGAGAACTAATGCTTTCTATTGTGTCTATACCCCTCTTTCTTTTCTTTT
>NW_006408549.1:24845099-24847369 GCF_000296735.1 Chrysochloris asiatica
AACTCTTCATAGTATTCTGTTATTATCCGTTTGATTTCATTTTGTTCCATTGTGACATCAGCCATGCGGTTTCTAATGTAAATTATTTGTGTCCTCTCTCTTTTCTTTTGTTAGTTTTGCCATTGGGGTCAATTTTATTAATCCTTTCAAAAAACCAGCTTCCTTTTCCTGTGGATTCTTTCTGTAGTTTTTCTGTTTTCCATCTCATTTATTTCTGTTCTTACCTGTATTATTTATTTTATTTGGTGAGTGTAGGTTTCCTCTACTGGTCTGTTTCTAATTGTTGTAGATACTGTGTTAATGTGTTAATTTTGGTTATTTCCTCTTATTGGATGTATGTATTTATTGCAATAAATTGTCATCTCAGGACTACTTTCGCCGTGTCCCAAAGATTTTGGTATGTTGTGTTTTCATTCTCGTTTGTTTCTAGGAACTCTGTGAATTCACGTTTTATTTCTTCTTTTACCTTGTCACTTTTCAGCTTCCATGTACTCAACTTTATTTCCTTGGTTTTCTTATTGTTGATTTCTAGTTTTATAACATTATGGTCTGAAAAGATGCTCTGTAGTATTTTGATGTTTGTAAATTTATGGAGGCTTGCTTTGTGACCTAACACATGGTCAATTCTGGAAAATGTTCTATGCGCACTGGAGAAGAAAGTAAATTGTGCTGTTGTTGGGTTGAATGTTCTGTACACATCTATGAGGTCAAGTTGGATGATTGTGTTGTTAAGTTCTTCTGTAAGTTTGTCTAGTTTCTTTCTGGTTGTTCTGTTCCTTTTCAAAAGTGGTGTACTAAAATCTTCCACTATAATTGTAGATGTATGTATTTCTTTCTTCAATTCTAGTAAGGTTTGCTTCATATGTGTTGGTGCTTTTTCACTGGGAGCATAGATATTTACTATGGTTATGTTGTCTTGCTCAAGTGACCCTTTGATCATAAGATAGTGTCTTTCTTTGTCTCTTGTGTTGATTTTGTCTTAAAGTATACTTTATCAGAGATTCATATTGCAACTCCTGCTTGTTTATTGTTGCAGTTAGCTTAGTATATTTTTTCCCATTCTTTAATTTTTAGTCTGTTTTTGTCTTTGTGTGTAAGGTGTGTCTCTTGCAGGCAGCATATTGAAGGGTCTTGTTTTCTTATCCATTCTGCCACTCTGGTGCATTAAATCCATTGACATTGAAAGTAATTATTGATAGATATGAATTAATTACTGACATTATGTTATGTGTTTGGTAGTGCTGTTCATTCCTTTGTTCCGCATGCCATCTTGTGCTGAATTTGTATTTTTTGTGCTATTTCTTTTTGGTTTCTTCTTAGTTTTCATGTTTGCTTGTTCTGCTTGGAAGTTCATTTTCATGGTAAGTTGTAAAGTATAAGGTTATTAATTTTCTTTGGGGTTACCTTATAGTACACTAATTTTTCTCTCCATTTAAGAGAATCTATTGTATCCTATAATCTACCTGACATCCTTGCCACCTGGATCTCTGTTGCTACATTTATCCCTTCTTTGACATTGATATAATTTTCATCTTTGGTTGACCTCCCAGCTCCTTTGAATTCGTTGCTGTTGTTGTTTTTCTCTGTGTGGACTCTGCTACTTGTCGACTGAGTTCCAGGTGGTGTTGCCATACCTGTCAATCTCTGGTTGTTTGTCTGTTCTTGTTGGTTTTCAGTCCAAAGCTCTGACTATTCAGTCTAAAGAATTTTCTTTAGGATGTTTTGAAATGCTGGATAGGTTTTGATAAAAATCTCTCAAATTCTGTTTATCCTGGAATGTTTTGATTGCACCACCATATTTGATTCACAGTTTTGCTGGAAAGATAATTTTTGGATGGAAGTTATTTTCTTGTAGGGATTTGTATATGTCTCTCCATTGCCTTCTTGGCCTACATGTTTTTTTCTGAATAGTCAAGAGTTTAATCTGATTTGATTGCCTTCATAAGTGACACTTCTCTTCTCCCTGGCCAGTTTTAGTATTCTCTACTTGTCTTTGATTTTGGAGAGCTTGATTATTATATGTCTTGGTAACTTTCTTTTGGGCATCTGTGCTTCCTGGGGTCTTCAACTGTCTCCTCTGTGGAATTCTCTGATTCTTCCTGTTCCGGAATGACAATAATCCTTAAGTTGTTCCTCTTCATGTTATCCAGCAGGAATCTTAGACTCTCTACAGGTTTTTTGTTTGTTTGTTTTTAATTTAAGGTTTTTATTGTGGATTGAGTGAAAGTTTACAGGGCACATCATCAGTTTCACATTCAACAATTCATATA
>NW_006408549.1:24847469-24854540 GCF_000296735.1 Chrysochloris asiatica
CGGGCCTCAATGGAGATGCAGATGACATCCCTCTTTCAGGTGGGTCTTCGGTGAATGCTGGCTCCCTCAGTATACCCCTCTTTCTTAATTCATCACTTGCTTAGATGTGGTAACACTTTATTATCCAGATTTCTGAATCCATTGATTGTAGAATTGCTATTTATTTTTTTTTAGGTTTGTTATGAGGGATTGCAGTGTGTCGTTGTTCATGTCGCCATCTTGCTCCACCCAATCCTTGGGAAGTTTTTAGTAGTTGTCTTAACAAATTTGCTAGAGGAGCCTATCAGCTGGTGAGATTATTGATATATCTATTATTAATCATCAGGGTCCCCAGGTGGTGTAAACGGTTAAGTGTTCTCCTCTACCCAATCTGTCGGTTGTTCGAACCCACCCAGACTTAACTCAGAAAATGGGCATGGTTATTAGCTTCTGAAAGATCACAGCATTGAAAACCCTGTGGAGCAGTTCTACTCTGAACACAGGCAATAACAAAAGTCAGTAGTAGTTTATTCAACTTGATGATGATGTTCTTAAAGGCAGGAAATCTTGGATGAAAATCATTCTTATAAAGCAAAACATCCCATCTTCTGTGCACAATTTTGTTTTTCTACAAACAGAAGGAGTTTGAATATACTGTGTTATACATGAGTGTTTTCCTCTCCATTTTCTTTTGCGTGATACAAATTAACAATCTTTAATTTTAATAAGTAGTTATCCATCATATCAGATGGTATGTTGTAGAAAAAGACACAGAAACATCCAACAGTATGAGATCTATCCTATCTCCTTAGTAGGAGATCAATGAAGTTAGTTCACATACAAACACAAAGATCCCAAGAGCACAAGAAAGAAAGAGACCATCTTGGAGGGAGTAGGGCAACCATTTTAACCCACAGTGACAGTCCTCTGCAGCTCTTCTGGGTGTCACAATCACCAATTCAGTAAAAAATGTTACTGTTGCTGTATCATGTTCTGCTCACTTGATATACATGCATGCTAAATATTTATTAGTGAGGGGTATCTGACTGATGGAAGGTGACTAGGTGCAATCTCACTGCATGGGAGGGACTCAGGGATGGGAGTGCAGTGTTGGGAACCTAGCCCACTGCCTTGTTCACTGAAGATACACACTTTCACCTATGAAGGCCACGAAGGAAAACCTATACTTACATCCCCACTGGGAGTACCCAGAAAAAGCTAACACAAGGACAAATTCAGTTAAGCAAAGAGCATATTCTTACATTGAGGTAGTTTTTGTTGCTGTTTGGTTTCTTCAAATAGCCTAATCTTCAAATAGCCTAATCTATTTATTACATTCACTAAAGAGAACACAAAGATACTTAACACCTTCAAGGGGAAAGAATCAGGTTCAAAGAGCCCCAGGAAACAGCAGCCTCTTCAGAGGTGCCCCAGTGGATACATGTCTTTGGAATCGGGTTCAGGCCCATCCATTTTTGAAGCATCAAGTAACATGAAAATGGAATGTTCTTAATAACAGGATAATTTAAGGTCTCAAAGCAAACAAGCCATATACTCGTTAGAACATTTTCTTATTTTTTCCAGCTTCCCCCCTCCAAAAAAATATTTCCATCCCTCCCATTAGTGAGTTGAATTGTGTACAAATGCTACGGTGCTCTGCAAAGTCATTTCAAGCTTGGTAAGAGAGTGAATTATTAATTTGAGATAACGCATTAGCTTTAGGCTGGAAGAGGTAAAAATTAATCTTCAACACATCCTTTAGGAAATCAGTAAAAGTAATTAAAACAAAATAAGAACGAAAGTGCAGTGTTACTCTACATTAGAAATCACACACACACACACACACACACAAATAAGTTCAGTGGAAATTGAATTGGTAAATGATGCTGGAATTCCCTGTTTCAAACAATGAAACATTTCTCATTAACCAAAGTATAAGACTTGTGTCAGCACCAAAATGCAATCTTGAAAATGAGTGGACTCCCTGAAGAATAAAACAACAACTAAAGCAACTGATTTTATTTAAGCTTTAATTAAAGCCAAGCTCATTAAAAGTATGAATCAAATTGTCTTTACTAGTATGGGAGGAACAATGTAACTAGTTCTCACTAGGTTTCTGTATTCCAGAATTAGGCTTGTTCATAGTGGTTACAAATTGGGCTGCTAACTTCAGGGTCAGCAGTTCGGAACTACCAGCTAGTTGTTCCACAGGAGAAAAATGAGGCTTTCTGCTCCCGTAAAGATTTACAGCCTCGGAAGCCCTGTACAGGGTTGCTATGAGTCGGAACCAACTCCACAGTACATAACAACAAGGAAAAATAATAAAACAGGAGTTTTCAAAGAGAATTTACAATGCTCACCATCATCAGAAGGGTTATGCATATAGATCTTGCTATTAAGTACCTTCAAGTCCTGTATAGGGTTTTGGAGGAGTGGCTGGTGCGTTTGAACCGCCGACCTTGTGATTCAAACTGACCTTGTGGTTCAGTGCTTGTCCTACCGTAGGATGCTAAATGTTCTTTCCAAGTTGAAAAAACTACATACTCTCTGGAAACAGAAAATTAAATACTTTATTAAACACAATAAATAATGAAAAACTATTTGCTGTATTAATACAAAGTAAGGTTCTCAGAAAATATAAGCTTTTTGTTGTTGTTGTTGTGATGTGCCGTGGAGTCGGTTCCAACTCATAGCAACCCTGTGTACAGGGTTTCTGAAGCTATAAATCTTTAGAGGAGCAGAAAGCCCCATCTTTCTCCCATGGAACAGCTGGTAATATCAAACTGCTGACTGTGAAGTTAGCAGCCCAATTCATAACCACTATGCTAATTCATCTCAATTTTAATTTTTTTGCCCTATTTCAATTTAATTTTGTTTCAAAAGTAAATAATCATATTCTACTGTATTTTACTAGGTTCTTCATCTATAACAGATTTCAGAACAGACTAACAATTACATTTTGATATAAAGGAACATTATTTCAAAGATATAAAAAGGAAAAAAAAAACATTTTACAGAAACTAAAAATATTGAACAGAAGACAAATACATATTAGTGATTAGTGAATATTTAGTAGCATAGAATCTTTATTTGTTGTAAGTTGCCACCTTGTCAGTTCCAATTTATAACAACCCATGAGTGGAGAGCTTCTGTATAGAGTTTTCAAAGTTATGACTTTCCAGAGCAGACTGCCTTGCCTGTCTTCCATTTCACCCCCGAGATACATTTGAACTGTAGACTTCTCAATTAGTGATCCAGTGCATACACTTTTGTGCCATTTAGAGACTCCTGCCTAACTCATAGTTTGACCCATTTGACTTTTCTTTCCCTTCCACATTTTCGTCATCATGAGATTCATTGTGGATCACCTTCTTTGTTCACTCATTCAAGTGCCCTTTGTTGCTTATCATATGCATGGTTTTCAGTACATGTTGATACTAAAGATCCAGTATTCAAGGTTAGAAGTTATTTTTCTCACTACAACTTGAAGGAGCTCTGGTACCATAGTGGTGGATCTTTCTAAGTCAATCTCTTTGTTTCTTTCTATTTACTAATTGAAATAATTTTTTACTAAGAAAAGTCTTCTGCATTTTTTTTTAAATAGTAGCTGACAGCCATTTCTATCTTAGTAAAGCAAGAAGTATTTTTAAATGCATTAGGGAACTTCCAGTGGCTCTGAAATGATTCTCACCGCTAAATTAGTCTCCCTTTGTTTCTTAATTTCTTCATTATTGCCATTCATGTCAGTCATCTTAATTAGTTAAGAGTGATATCTATTCCCACAATGCTTTTCCTAAATATCATTTATCTTGTTTAATATATTATTTGAACTTTCATTTAATGTGATTGCAACTGTATAAACTAACCAATATCTATTTGGCCTTGTGAAAAGTAGAGAACTATTTCTAGTAACTCTTTTTAAATAATTTTCAGTTTACAAAAACTTCACACTTTTTATAACTTGTTAAATGTCATTGAGTCCATTTCAACTCATAGTTGTGTAGTTTCTGAGGAGTGACTGGTGGATTTGAATCACCAACTCTACATCATTAATACATTTGTTTTAAAATTTTCAAATTGTGTCTCTATCTTCTCAACTGTTCCTTCTTTTTTGTGTAACTTAATCTATTCTAACATCTTTTATAAGTCACTAAATAATTTTGTATGGCGGTATTAAATTGACAAAAATATATATACAGACATTTTCTATTCAGTGATGCTTTTTAAAGAGACAATATTCATAAAGTCCCAAACATTTTGCATTTTTATTAAGAACTTTGTGGGAAAGTTTTCCAACAAATATATAAGAATCAGAATGATAAGTGTCATCTATCTTTAACTGCAAAATCTTTCCAGAACTAAAATATACCTACAGTGTAAGCTGTAGTTGTGTGCCCTGCAGTCAATTTCATCCACAGTGACCCTGTATGACAGCACTGCTTTATGTGGTTTCCTAGGCTGTTATCTTTATGGGAGCAGATGGACAGGTCTTTTCTCCCAGGGAGCCTCTGCTCAGTTCCAATTGATGACCTTTACCTTCAGCATACTAATGCTTAACCATTGCTCACAAGGGCTCCTACAGTGTGAACTTGATGTGCATTAGTAAAATATGCATATTTAATTTTACAGATTTGTGTCTTAATTCACATCTATGAGTTCTCTCTAAAAAGAAAGCAAAGTGAACAGTAAGTTTATCTATACATTTCTCATTTATGCACATTTCCCTACTAAAACACAATACTTCCAATTGATTAGTGAGTGGGCTAGTACAAAAAGTAAAGCAATGAAAAACTTATTTACAAATTATTTTAAAGGTTTATTTTTCTAATAGTGATGTAACTGCTAAAGACTTGTTCATACACTGGAGTTCTTATCGTCTACAATAAATGTAATTCAGAAATATATAATCAATTCTTAATATAATCTTTGTGGAAGTGGGAGAATGTAAGTGGGAGAATATTCCTAGTCTAGTTTTGTGTTTGAATAATCAATTTATTCTATGTGCTATTTATCAACAGACAGGCTAAAAGTTAGTGTAAATGCAGTTCTGTTGAATTTTTCTGAGTGGCAAAATAATCTCCACCAACTACCAAAAAGCCTTTTGTTATTGGCAAAAATTTTGCCATCTGCCACCAAAATCCTTCTGCTATTTACCTAACAGATGGCAATCTTTTCCATACTAATAAGACAAGCTCTGTTTTTCAGTGTATTTAAGAGAATCACATAGTCTTTCTTTCACATGGTGATAAAATCATTTGCTATTTTGAGTCAAGACCCAATGTTAACCCTTCCAAGTACACTGCACCAAATCATACTTTCTTTTCCCAACACATGTTCTATTTTGAATGCAACATACTCTGTAAACGTTTGCATTTTGTAGACTTTTGTAAAACTTTATTAAAGAAATATAAGGAAGCACAGCACTCATCACGTTGTTGTTGTTAGATGCCACCGAATTGGTACTGACTCATAGAGACCTCATGAGTGTAGAGAATTGTGGTATAGAATTTTCATGCAAGAAAACTCTATACAACAGTTCTGCACAGCAGAAAGAAACAAGGCCCAGTCCTGGGCCAACCTCAAAATAGTTGCTATGCCTGTGCCCATAACTGCCACCACTGTGCCAATCCATTTTGTTGGGGGTCTTCCTCTTTTTCTCTGACCCTCCCCTTTACCCAACATGATATCCTTCTCCAGTGACTGGTCCCTTATGACAATATGTCCAAAGTATGAGAGACAAAATTCAAAGCCATCCTGGCTTTGACCAAGTATTCTAGTTGTATTTCTTCTAACGCAGATCAGTTGGTTCTTTTGGCAGTCCATGGTATTTTTAATATTCTCCTACAACACTGTAACTCAGATGCATCAATTCTTCTCATTATATTAGATAGAGAATTGACCAAGTAGAGTAGAATCATGACAACTTTAAGTATAGCAGAACAAACTGTTATCATTTTCACTATTGTCAACATGTTTTCATCTATTATTGTAGGCATTGTGCCAATTTATCTCACTATGGGCTCTCTTGAAGTTGCTGGCCCTCTGATTCACTAAATGTAATGTCTTCCTCTATTGACTGATCCCAATGCAAGCAAGTCATTAGTTAACTTTCAGAAGTAGAGCTATCCTAGTCTGTCTTAATTAGAAGCACCACTGAAACCTATTCACCCTGGAAAATCCTGCTGGTGTTTGAAATACCGGTGTTAAGAGTTCCCAGCAGCAAAGCAACACACAGACCACCACAGTATGACAAACTGACAGGGAGGTTATTGATTAAAGATGGCTGTTGTTGTTGTTACATGTCGTCAAGTAGTCTACAATACATATCCGCCAGGTATCTGGTTTCTGAGGAGTTAGTGGGTGTGAACTACTGACCGTGTGGTTAGAAGACCAGTGCTTATCCTACAAAGTCACACAAGGTTAGCAACTTTAAATGAGGCTATCTTTTAATTATGCATTAGAGAAATAGATTTTAAACATACTCTTGAAAAAAAGGCTATCTTTTAATTATGCATTAGAGAAATAGATTTTAAACATACTCTTGAAAAAGTACTAAATAATGGTTAATATCATTTAACAAAATGTCTACTTCTTTAAAAAAATGTTTTATTGTGAATTATGCGATAGTTTACATGGGAGAACATTAGCTTTGCATTCATCCTATTGTGTATTATTTCCATGCCATGGTTACAATAATCCCCTCCATACATCATCAGCCAACCAAAGGGAATACACTACAAGACTGCCCTCTGGTCATCAGCACACAGTCTCTTTCTGGGTCTAAAGTCCCAAGCTGCTCCATCTCTCCACAACATCTTTTCTGCCTCCATCTCTGGCATCACTGCTTCCCTGGGTAGGGTTCCACTCTCTGCTCTTCTCCCTTGATGGTCCCAGGGACCTCTTCTCCTAGAGTGCCAAGTAAATCACATGCCTCCTTTTGCTACAAAATGTCTACTTTTCATTTCCAATCCTCACAATCATTCCTGATAACAAATACTTACTATTGTATCACAAGAGACATATCCGCATCTTTTATCAGCCCCACCCAGACATACTAGATACTACTCAGTGGAGATTCTACCTTGCTCCACG
>NW_006408549.1:24861076-24863466 GCF_000296735.1 Chrysochloris asiatica
AAAATAAACGTGTATGTGTACCATAGATGCCTCCAGTAGTGGGCTGGGGTGTCCATTCACTCAGGCCCCTCATCTAGTCACCAGCGTAGAGGTGCGCAGATATTGAGAAGTTAGTGGAAGAAAGATTGTTTACTATTTTTGTCTCTGAAGGTCAGTTTGGTATCTGTGTGTACAGCATAATTCTTGAAATAGTTGCATCTTTTTATGTTGGGGTTTTACAGATTGTTCATATGTTTTGTCTGTCAGACCAAACCTGCTTTTTTTCTATCTGAGTAGGGAGGGGTTAATTGTCCCACACAAGTTAACTTTAGGGCTGGGACCCATAGGCAGAAGTCAAAAGTTGCAACCAAAGGATTTGTCCATGGACTGATGTGACTCTTTCTCTCTATGCTGTGGGACTGCTGTGGTTTCAACACTGGACTTTTTGGGGGGTGTATACCCAACCAGCTGATGGTGTCCGAGCTGATCAAAGAGGGCACGACAGGAAGAGGAGGTAAAAACATATAAAATGCCTCCACAACTCCTTTCGCAAATGTCACTTCGCTGTTTTTGTGCAGGTTCCCTTTGTTGATCTGTTGGTAGTCCTTTCCTGTGACTTCCGCCCTGGTAGGATGGCAACAAAGGGAGTCACACGCCGATTTCCAAAATGTAATGTTTCCCTTTATACAGTGATTTTTTTCTGCTCTCGTGTCTGTAGTCTGTAGTTTGGTGGGAGCCACGTCTCCGGGTCTTCAGTCCCTCCCCAATGGAACCTTCCCTACCTGACTCTGGTCTGCTGTCACCAACTGGAAGTCCCCAAAATGTCTACTTTTAAATTAATTAGAATTATTTCAGATCAAAGTGACTGAACCCAATTCAAACTAGTTTAAGAAAGAAATTAAAATTATTTTCTAAAGTAAACAGAAAATGTAAACAGATGTAATGATGGGTTTAACTTATTACAATCAAGCAGATCCTAGTTTATAGTGACCTTATGTTCTTGTTAGGTGCCATCGAGTCAGTAACGACTGATAGCAAGCCTACGCACAACAGAACGAAACACTGCATGATCCTGGGCCAACCTCATAATTGTTGCCACGCTTGAGTCCACTGATGCTGCCACTTTGCCAGTCCATCTCGCTGGGGCGGTCTCACTCTTTTTCTCTGACCCTCCACCTTACCAAACATGATACCCTTCTCCAATGACTGGTCCCTCTTGAGAACATTTCCCAAGTATGAGAGATGAAGTTTGGCCATCTTGGTCTCCAGAAGCACTCTGGCTGCACTTCTTCCAACACAGATATGTTGGTTCTTTTGGCAGCCCATGGCACTTTCAATATTCTCCTCCAATAGCATAACTCAAAAGCATCAATTCTTCTATGGTCTTCCTTATTCACTCTCCAGCATTCACATGCATATGAGGGTTGCTGAAAATACCATGGGTTGGGTCAGGAGATCCTTAGTCTTCAAGTTGACATCTTTGCTCTTCAATACTTTAAAAGGTCTTGTGCAGCATATTTGCCTAATGCAATATATCATTTGATTTCTTGACTGCTGCTTCCATTAGTGTTGATAGTTGATCCAAGAAGAATGAAGCCCTTGACAACTTCAATCTTTTCTCTGTTGACAAGAATGCTGTTTATTGGTCCAGTGGTGAGGATTTTTGTTTCCTTTACATTAAGATGCAATTCATAACAAAGGCTGTGTGTGCTCTTTGAACTTCATCAGTAAATATTTTGTCTTCTTCACTTTCAGCAACAAGGTTGTATCATCTGCATATTGTAGGTTGTTAATGAGTCTTCCTCCAATCCTGATGCCATGTTTTTCTTCATATAATCTAGCTTCTCGTATTATTTGTTCAGCATACAGGTTGAATAAGTATGCTGAAAGAAAACAACCCTATTGCACACCTTTCTTAATTTTAAACTATTCAGTGTTCTCACGTTCTGTTTGAACAACTGCCTCTTGGTCCAGGTACAGATTCCTCATGAGCACAATTAAGTGTTCCAGAGTACTCATACTTTGCAATGTTATCCATAGATTGTCATGATCTACATAATCGAAAGCCTTTGTGTAGTCTATAAAGTACAGGTAAATAGCTTTCTGATATTCTCTGCTTTCATCCAAGATCCATGAGACATCAGGAATGATATCCCTCGTTCCACGGTCTCTTCTTAATCCGGCTTGTCCCTCTGTAACTTCTCTGTCAAGGATACAGAAATACTGCCCGACAGGTTTCCCAAAGCTATAAACCTTTACAGAAGCTGCCTGTCACAACTTTTCCTAAGCAGCAACTGGCAGGTTTGAATGGTCAACCTTTTGACTAGCAGTCACCCCATCAGAGCTTACCAATGATGGATTTAAGCACATTTAAGCTAAATGCACATTTTCAAGTGTATTATAATTTCTCT
>NW_006408549.1:24864375-24865059 GCF_000296735.1 Chrysochloris asiatica
TTTGCCTTAAAGTTTATTTTATCTGAGATTAGCACTGCCACTCCTATTTGCTTTTTATTGCAGTTAACTTGGTATAATTTTTTCCCATCCTTTTACTTTTAATCTGTTTCTGTCTGTGTGTGTGAGATGCGTCTCTTGCAGACAGCATATTGAAAAGGATCTTGTTTTTCTGCCACCCTCCATCTCTTAACAGGTGCATTCAATCCATTTACGTTCAGTGTAATTATTGATAGGTATTGATTAGATGCTGTCATTGAATTTGTTTTTTTTTTTTGTGCTGTTGCTGCTTTTTTGTTCTGTTTGTCTTTGTTAATGGACTATAATGCAACCTCAATGAAAATTAACTTTTCTGACCATTTATTGCAGTCTATTTTATCCTGTAATCGACCTGACCTTCTCCCTATCTGGATCTCTGTTCCTACATGTTTACCTTCTTTTACATTGAACTTGTTTTAGTCATAGACTTATCTCCCAGATTCTCTGAGTTTTTTCTTATAGGTTTTTGTTCTGTTCTCAACTCTTCCTTCTGTTGATTTAATTCTGGAAGATGCTGCCACGTATGTCAATCTCTGGTTGTTGTCTCTTCTTGTTGGTTCTCAGTCCACAGAACTCCCTTTAGGATGTTTTGCAGTGCAGAATTGGCTTTGGTAAATTCCCATAGCTTCTGTTTATCCTGGAATGTTT
>NW_006408549.1:24865281-24867135 GCF_000296735.1 Chrysochloris asiatica
TGAGAGATCTGAGCTTAATCTGACTTGCTTGCCTTTGTATGTGACTCTTCTGTTTTCTCTGGCTGCTTTCAGAAGTGTCTCCTTATCTTTGAGTTTAGAGAGCTTGACTATGATATGTCATGGTGATTTTCTTTTGGGGTCTGCCCTTCTTGGAGTTCGGTGAGCTTCTTGTATGTTTATATTTTCATTTTTCAGGATGTTGGAGAAATTTTCTTCCAGTAGCTCTTCGACTGTTTCCTCTGTGGACTTGTGTGATTCTTTTTGTTCTTTCTTTTTTCCAAGGTTCCTGCAGCATGTTTCCGTGGCATCTCTGTGGCCCCTATTTCGTACCACTGCTTTGTCTTGCCTAGGATGTTAGCTCAGGCCTCCGAGCCCGGCTGGCAGATTCAAAAGTCTGTGATTTTTTTCTTTCAGTTCCGAATTCCACAGGCTATATAAGCCTTCAAACTTTTAAACAATTCCTATCTCTGTGGGTTATTGCTGACGGCGACCTTCACTATACTTCCACCTTAGCTGCCATCAAGCCCCGCCTCCAAATTTTGTAAATAGTATAATCTATATTTGCTTACATTTCTTACAACTTACTTTTTGTTACATATATGTTGTTAGTTGCCATCAAGTTGGTCTCTGGCTCATGGAAATTCCCTTGTGAAACAGCATCAGATCACTGTGAGTCATGGAGTTTTCACTGGCTGATTTTCATTAGGAGATTGCTAGACCTTTCTTTCTAATCTGTCATAGTCTGGAAGCTCTACTGATATCTGTTTACCATCAGAGCAACACCAAAGCCTTGACTGACAGATGGGTAGTGGCTGTACTTGAGGTGTAAGGGGGTACTAAACATGGTCTTCAATATAAAACATGAGAATTCTACCACTGAGCCACCACCACTATTGTCACATGTTTGTTGTTAAAATATTGCTGAGTTGGTTCCAACTCATAGCAACCCTGTATATTAAAGGGACAAAACAGTCATTAATATTTCTAGTAACATTGTTACTGATATAAGTGCTAATCTGAAATGATCTATGAGAAGCAGTTCATTGGCTGTGTCAAGTGCACACTTAACTTTAAATGACTGGTACAAACGTGATTAGCAAAAGTCTGTGGGATATATTGGGTATTGTGTTTTTGTACAAACAATGCCAATATTATAAAGGCTTGGAAACCATGGAACCCTCTCATACATGAATCTCCAATGCATGCTATGCCTGTGATTTATGTACATATAATATTTGCATGGATATGTTATATACAAAAGCTGTGCACTCTCTTTATACAATTCTATTACACTAGACTTTACACTAGACTGTTAACCACAAGATTGAAAGTTCAACCCCAACAATCACTCTTGAAAACCCTGTACAGGGTTGCTATGAGTCAAAACCAACTTATATGTACTTAACAATCACATATTACATTAAAGATGGCTTCTTGGTTAATTATGTATTCACCTTCAATTTCATTATTTTCCTGATGAGTAACTGATGCATCTAACACTAAGCTAACCATTTTGCATGTTACAGTTACATATTTTGAGAACTTATTCATATATCTATTAAACCTACTAATCAAAAACTTGGATGAGAGTTATTTTAGGAAAAATATTGTCTCTCTTTATCCTGATCTGTTGCCTTTTCTATTTCTGTATCTTTTTCTACCTACATTGTATTTTAACTGTTCCTGAATTAGGTCTGATTCATAGTTAATTTGTATTTGAATTGCAATGGGGAAAAATGCTCCATTGAATGTATTTTTCCCCCAAAATCAAATACATACATTTAAAAAATACTTGCATAAATATTTGAAACTATATTTCTAGTAAACACTTAATTTATCTTGGTAATATTTTGG
>NW_006408549.1:24867235-24867800 GCF_000296735.1 Chrysochloris asiatica
GGATGTTGGGTTTTGTCAAATACCTTTTCTGCATCAATCGATATGATCACGTGGTTCTTTTCTTATTTATATGTTCTTATTTATATGGTGGATTATGTTGATTGTTTTTCTAATGTTGAACCATCACTTTTATGAAACATACTTGGTCATGGTCATGATGTATTATTTTTTGTGTGTGCTGTTGTTTATGCTAGCTAGGATTTTGTTCAGAATTTTTACGTCTATGTTCATGAGGGATATTGGTCTATAGTTTTCTTTCTTCATATGTTCTTCCATGGTTTTGGTATGAGGGTTATGCTTGCTTCATAAAAAGTATTAGGGAGTTTTCCATCCTCTTCTATATTCTGGAATAACTTGAGTAGAATTGGTGACAATTCTTCCCTAAATTTTTGGTAGAAGTCACCCATGAAGCCATCTGGGCCTGGATTTCTTTTGGTTGGGAGATTTTTGGAGACCTGATCAATTTTTTCTTTTGTTATGCGTCTGTTCAAGGTTTCTACTTCATTCTGAGTAAGTTTAGGCAGGTCGTGTTTTTTAGAAATATATCCATCTCTTCTAAGTTTTC
>NW_006408549.1:24868754-24871148 GCF_000296735.1 Chrysochloris asiatica
TGTTTATCCTACAGCACCATACCAGGAGTCTGGAGTTGCTAGTTAGCCATTTAATAAATTAAGTAGGGTGTGTCAATCAGATAGAACACCTTAAAAGCTGTCACAAAGTAGACAAAGCACCAAAAGAGCTAACAAGTCCATGAAGAATACATGGCCAAGATCTAAGAAATCAGAGTGAGCCAACATCCAGAACTATTTTTTTCCACTAGACTTTTATTTACCAATAAAGGTTGTCACTAGTGAAAGGTGTCAATTGAGTATTGTATATGTTGTTGTGTTGTTGTTATGTGCCGTGGAGTCGGTTTGGACTCTCAGCGACCCTGTACAGGGTTTCAGAGGCTGTAAATCTTTACAGGATCAGAAAGTCTCATCTTTCTCCCATGGAACAGTTGGTAGTTTCGAACTGCTGAGTTTGAGGTTAGCAACCACAATGCTACCAGAGTCCATATTAGATATTACTTAAGTTTAAAATACAAACCATGTTTTGAATACACAGAATGAAAAAAACATAGTATCTTTTCATTACTACTATTGATTAAAATGCTATTTTGACATATGAGGTTAAATGAAAACTATATGGGTAAAATTAACATAACCACCTTTTACTATTTTAATGTGGCTATAAGAATTTTAAATCCATGTATGGCTTACTTTTCTGGCTTGTATTATATATATTTCTACTGCATGATACTTACTGGATGTCAGGGAGGCATCTGAGAAGTTGAGTTAAAAAGAATATTCAGCTGACTTATAAAAGTTAGTTTGACTGTCACAAAGAAAAGATGCTTGGTAGTTTCCTGGGCATTATGACAGAGTAGGTAGATGCATGGCGCAGAACTTCTGTAACAAGGACACTAGTGATCAATTGAGATGGATATGGATAGTAATTCTGGAACTCTATGCTTTAGAGGAAAGGATAGAAAGGTGGATTTAGTGCCAACTGAGAGACGAAGCTGAGTGGGAGCTGTGAAAAAAGATGTATGGCTATCTTTAGCTTTTGCAGGTGGATTTCAATAGATACAGCTTACCTGGATGCACAGGACACAAGCTGGAGATTGTGGACCATTGGTTTATGGTTTTTCTTTGTTCCCCATGGCCTAACCCCTAACCATACCCACCCTGGGGCCACTATTGTGGATCCACTACTCTGCAGGGGGTCACTCACTGGGTGTAACCCTTTCCAATACCCACCCCCTCATTCCCCTACTCCTATCTGAGGCTTATGAATTTTGGTTCATTAGGTCTTTTGTTGCCTTTGGGAGACAGCAATTATGTCCATATGACCCAATTACATCCAAGCCTCCTGTGGCTCCACCCACTAGGCAAGCTCCTATATCACCTGATCAGTGGTAACTAGCAGCCAACATCAGACAAACCTTCCACGAACTACACTCTACAAACAATGAACTGAGATCTGTGATTCTAGTTTCTATCACACTCACTAGAAGACAGGTGTTAAGTGCCTAAGAGTATACTATATAATCATGAATTAAACATAGTGATCCTATAATTTCTCAGAGACAATAGACAATTTCAACCTACATGAAAAAGTAAGACAGAATGTCTCAAGCAAGCAATCAAAACACAGAGCCAGAAAATAAAATAACAGAAATACCTGACACAGAATTTAAAAGATTATGTTTAGGTACCTTCTACAGATTAAAAGAAAGTGAGAAAGCTGTACATCAGATCAAGGAAAACAGACAAAACAAAACACTTAAACAGCAAATAGAAATTCAAAGGTTAATACTAAAATTTCAGAAATAGATAATACATACATTGATGGCACAGAGAAGCAGAATTGAACTAATGGAAAATCAAATTGATGAGCTTGAAGACATATTGCTGCTAAGGGAGAAATCAGAAAAAAGAACAAAAGCATCTGAAGAAAACCTAAGAATTATATGGGACATAATCAAGAGGAATAACTTGAGTGTGATCAGAATTCCAAAACTGGAGTAAACGAACAATCAAACAGGAGAAACTGCCTCAAAAAAATATCAACAAATGTACTATAATAAAATTCTCCAAAACCAAAAAGAAGGAAATAATTTTAAGAGCAGCTTGGAAAACAAAAAGGTTATTTATAAAGGAGAACTAGTAAGATGAAGCTCTGATTTCTCAGCAGAAATCATGGTGGCAAGAAGACAATGGATGACTTATATAAAATTGCCAACCAAGAATCATAATATATATAGCAAAAGTGTTTACCAAATATGATGGCAATGTTAGGATATTTCCAGATAAACAGAAATTTTAAAAATTATAAAAACCAGATCATCTTATACAATATACTAAAAGGAGTTATTTCATTAGAGAAACAGCAACAACAGACAAAGACCTGAGATTAACATACATGACAGTATCATGCAAATGCAACTAATATAAGTTGCT
>NW_006408549.1:24871293-24879572 GCF_000296735.1 Chrysochloris asiatica
GAGAGAGGAAGTCTGGCCATCCTGGCTTTTAAGGAGCATTCTGGTTGTACTTCTTCCAACAAACATTTGTTTGTTCTTCTTACAGTCCTTGAATCCATTAATATTCTTCTCCAACACCATAATTCAAGTGTATCAATGCTTCTACATTTTTTTCTTATTTGCTGTCCAACTTTCACATGCATGTGAGCCTAGTGAAAATACCATGGTTTACTTCATGCTAACTTTATTCCTCAAATTGATTAGCTTTTTGCTCGATCACTTTAAAGAGCTCTGGTGCAGCAGATTTGCCTAATGCAATATGTTATTGGATATCTTGACTGCTAAGCTTCCATGAGTGTTGAAGTGAAGTCTTTGAAAGTGTCCAACTTATCTCCATTTATGAGGCTGTTATTTATTGGTCCATTTGTGAGGATTTTTGTTTTCTTTGTATTGAAGTTCAACCCATATAAAAGGCTGTGGTCTTTGATTTTCAACAGTAAATATTTAAAGTCCTTTTTACTTTCAGTCAGCTAAAGTTATATTGTATGCATACCGCAGGTTATTAATGAGCCTTCCTCTAATCCTGATGCCATGTTCTTTTTTTCATATACTCCAGCTTCTCAGATTATTTGCTCAGCATACAATTTGAATAGGTATGGTGAAGGAACACAACCCTGAGGCACACTTTCCTGATTTTAAACCATTCAGTGTCCCTTTGTTATGTTTAAATAACTGCCTCTTGATCTATGTACAGCATCCTCACTGGCATGATTAAGTGGTCAGAATACTAATTTTCCACAGTGTTGTCCACAGATTGTCATGACCCAACTAGTAAAAAGCCTTTGCATAGTCAAAAAAGCAGAGGAAAACATTTCTGTTATTCTCAGCTTTCAGTCAAGATCCATCTGACATCAGCAATCCATCATTCCATGTCTTCTTCTGAATCTGGCTTTAACCTCTGGCATTTCCCTGTCATTGACCTGGTACGGCCAGTTTTGAATTATCTTGAGCAAATTTTACATTCATGTGACATTAATGATATTGTCCAATAATTTCTGCATTCCTTTAAGTTACCTCTCTTTGGAATGGGAACAAATATAGATCTCATCCAATCTGTTAGCCAGGTAGCTGTTTTCCAATTTTCTTGGCAGAGGTGAGTGAGTGCCTCAAGTACTACATCAGTTTTTTGAATGATTTCAATTTGTATTCCATCATTTTTGAAGGCTTGTTCTTTGATAGTCCTTCAATGCCCTTGGACTTCCTTCAGTATCATTGGCCCTTGATCATATGCTACCTCTTGAAATAGTTGAACATTGTAATTTCCCATTGGTCCAGTGGCTGTGTATTTCTGCCATTTTCTGTTGATGCTTTCCACATCATTCAATGTTTTGTCCAGAGAATGTTTCAGTATTGCAAGTTGAGGCTTGAATTTTTTACCCAGTTCTTTCAGTTTTAGAAATGCTGTTTGTGTCCTTCCTTTCTAGATCTTTGCACATTTCATGATATTATTTCCTTTGTCTTCTTAAACCGCCCTATGAAATTTTCTGGTCAGCAACTTTACCTCATTTCTTCCAATTTCATTAGCATATCTATGTTAGAGAGTAAATTATAGAGTCTCTTCTGACATCCATTTCATCTTTTCATTCTTCCTTGTAGTCTTAATGACCTTTTGCTTTCTTATTGTATGGTGTTCTTGGTATCACTCCACAACTTTTCTGGGTTTTGGTCATTAGGTATAATGCATCAAATCTTTTCTTGAGATGGTCTCTAAATTCAGGTGGGATATGTTCAAGGTCATATTTTGACTCTCATGGACTTTCTTTAAGTCTTCAGTCTGAACTAATATAAGCGTAATTGATGGTCTGTTCTAGTCTGTGCTCTTGACCTTGTTTTGGGCAATGATATGGAGTTTTCCATGATCTCTTTCCACAGATGTAGTCAATTTTATTGCTGTTCATGGTGTCTGGTGAAGTCCATGTGTATAATCATCTTTAATATAAAATTCTATCATGTAATCTTCAGCATCATTTCTCTCACCAAGGCCATATTTCCTAACTTTCCTTCTTTGTTGCACTGATGGTGGTGATTATGTGCTGTGGAGTCAGTTCCGACCCATAGCGACTCTGTATAAGGTGTCCAAGACTGGAAATCTTTGTGGGAGCAGAAAGTCTTATCTTTTTTTCCTGTTGAATAGCTGGTAGTTTAGAACTGCTAGCGTTGAGATTAGCAGCAATTATCAATACATCTTTATTGCATGCTTGATCAAATTCAGACTGAGGAAGTTGGTTTTGTTGTTGTTCTTCTTAAGTGCTATCAAATTTGTTCCAGTTCATAGAGACCATGTACAGGATTCCCAAGGAGGGGCTGATAGGCTCTAGCTACCGACCTTGTGGTTATCAGTTTGTGCTTAACCTACAGTGTCATATTCTTCAATTTCATAATCACTGGCTATAGTGGTTAATGCATAAATTTGAATAATAGTGGTATTAACTGATCTTTCTTATAGGCATATAGATATTATCCTATCACAGGGTCAAGCAGGCTCAGGGGATGGTGCTAGAACTCTGAACCACATATAAAGGAGTATTTGGAAGGTTGGAAGGCTTACAGCTAGGGGAATTTGTAGCAGAATCAAGAAATCCATTGCTTTCTAATTCAAGATGCTCAGCTATTCCTGTAGCTGCCATCTTGGAAGAGACCAAGTGAGAGAAGGATCAGAAGAGCCAAAAACACCTGATAGAACCACGCAGTTACAGGTGTGCACATTCATTTTTTGGCATTTGTTCATTGGTCTCACACTGTCTGTGGGATTGGGGTGTATTAGTTTATAAGGGTACGGAGTCTCCTCCAAGGGTGAGCTAATACATATTGATTAGGGGGAGTAATATGTTGAATATTCATTTGTAATTCTTGGAAGAGTGGCAAAGGCTTCCAAGAATCTGATTGACACTCCTTTTCTGATCTAATTGATTATAGCCAGATCTGTTGTGGTGATTTCCATGGTGATTGTTAACTGTCATGGTGTCATGGGGTATGATTTTTAGTTTTATAATGAAGTTAATGTTACTCTGAGGACACAGTTTTCCATAATGTGCTTGTGCCTCTATGTCACATAGAGGGGGAAGGATACTAAGTCAGGGTAGGAGAGACCCAGAACCCAGGGGTCCTAACCTGTCTCTGACAACCCCAACAGCTATGCCTCTGAAACCCTGTACTTAGTTGCTATGACTCATAACCATCTCGACAGCACTTAATAACAGCAACAATAAGAGACATAGGACATTATTACTATTAGACATAGGCCTAATTGTATAAAAAGTAAGCAGAAAACACAGTAAGTGAAAATGATAGCTCAGGTGATGGGTTGACTAGGAATTAGATGCAACTAATGAGATAATCCTGCTGTGGCACTGTAGGATAACCACTGTGTTGCTAACCCCAAGGTTAGTGGTTCAAACCAATGTTCTGCTCCTTGGAAACCCTATTCAGGGTCACTGTGAATTCAAATTGAGCTTCATTTCAGTACTTATCCTACAGAAGTACATCAGGGTATTATGTTCTCACAATCAGGTTACAGAAAATGAAACCAAAATATTTGAAGAGATCATGATTGAGAATTTTTTACTATAAAAATGTATCAAGCAATTGATTTAAGAATCCAATATCAAGCAAAATAAAGGATATCTGTATATCAGATTATGAGCTGTGAGGTCAGCAGTTTGAATCTACCAGTTTGTCCATAGGAGAAAGATGAGCCTTTCTGTTTCCATAATCTCTATGACTCAGAAAAAAAGCTTTACTCCATCAACTCCACTTTGATGATGCACAGTTCTTCTCCAGCCATAAATTGAGTTCCTTCCCCTTGACACTACGTGTGTATATAAGACAATCCCCCATTGGTTTTTGTAAGGTTTTAATTGGCTTTTTAAGAAGTAGATTGCCAGGTCCTGCTTCCAAGTCTGTCTTATCCTGAAGTTCTGATACAACCTGTCCACCATAAGTGACAGCATTGATTTGAAGATTAATTGTAACCCATGGTTTGAATTCATTTTCTATAATATTGATAGTGGTGGTTTGAAGGAAGGGGGCTTCAAAAAGTTTATGGAAAAATGTAATTTACATATATCTGTAAATTTTTTTGCTGAATAGTATTCCATTGTATGGATATACCACAATTGTTTTATTATTCATTACTATCTATATTCCAGGAACTAACTGTAATATTATCTACATTTAGCATAACAGGGTAGAAATATGATGTAACTCCTGCAAATAAATAGGAAGTAAGTCTTCTATTGTGCTTGCTTGACAATTTACATTCAAAAACAAATTAAGAAATTATAGACTTGTAATTTTCATAGATAACTCAATATAAACACGAAGTTTATTACATGCAAACTAGCAGAAACACAAATGAGTTCTTCCTGAAGCTTTCCATTTCTTACATTGCCAAAAATTGTTGCTTTGAAACTGCTGAGCTTCAAACCATAATACAGGAATAATAGAGCTCTAATGAATGTTAAGTCACTGTTTAAAAAAGAAACTAATCAGTGGGTAGTAAAGCAAGCATTTGAAGATGGATATTATTGCTGTATAGTAACATCAGTTATCTTTCTAAAGCACTTCATGCATATTTTTGTCTCAAATATATTTCCATCATTTAGTTCTATGAGACAAGTTAGATTTTAATAACTCCAAAACAAGCAATAAAGGCGAGAGTAATTTAAGATGCTTTCAGATGGATTATCCCTGTGCCTGTATTTTCTCTTTTTTAGGACTGTCTCATGGGTTTAAGGATGATACTTAGATGATAGAAAAAATCAAGTGCCTGCAACTGAGAACATCTGGCACTTTAGTAGGCCTTCCATAACTGAATCCTCTTCATGGGGTCATTAATCAATGGGCTAAGGGGAGAGCTCATCACCTAACTGGAACAAGTAATATATATGTATAGAATACACACAAACAAGAGGGCTTCAAAAGTTCATGGGTAAATTGAATTATCTTTCAATTCCATTTTTCCATAACATTTTGAAGTACTTCAAACTATTTTCTGTCAATATCATTGTTGTTAGTCAGTGCCAACTTGATGGCACCTCATAGCGACCCTATGATCATCAGAATGAAACACTGCCTGATCCTGGACCAACCTCAATACTGTTGCCACGCTTGAGTCCATCTATGCTGCCACTTGCCCAATCCATCTCGTTGGGGGTCTTCCTCCTTACCAAACATGATATCCTTCTCCAGTGACTGTCCTGATAAAAACATTCAACTAAATAGGAATTAAAGGAAAATTCCTCAACATAATTAAAGGACATATACACAAAACCAACAGCCTACATCACTCTCAATGGAGAGAAACTGAAAGACTTCCCTCTGCAAACAGGAACCAGACAAGGAAGCCCTTTGTCACCACTCCTATTCAATATTTTGTTGGAAATCTTAGCAAGAGCTATACGGCAAGACAGGGAAATCAAAGGCATCCAAATTGGCAAAAAGGAAGTAAAACTCTATTTGCAGATGAAATGATCCTATACATAGAAAACTCCAAAGAATCAGTAAAAAAGCTACTAGACATCATTGGAAGATTCAGCAAGTGGCAGGGCAAGTGGCAGGGTATAAGATCAACATACAAAAATCAGATGGGTTAGTGTATACCAATAATGACAGCACGTAAAAGTACATTACAAAACAATACCGTTTCAATAGGTACCCAAAGGATAAAATATGTAGGAATAAATGTAACAGGAGAAACAAAGGACCTATACAAAGAAAACTACAAAACATTACTACAAGAAACCAAAAGAGACCCACAAAAATGGAGAAATGTACCATGCTTCTGGATAGGAAGACGTAACATTGTGAAAATGTCAATACAGCCCTAAACAATTTACACATATAATGCAATCCCAATCCAGATTCCAACAACATTCTTCAAAGCGATGGAAAAACTATTACAAAAAGTTTATGTGGAAAGGAAAGAGACCCAGGATAAGCAAAGCACAGCTAAAGAAGAAGGTTGGCAACCTCTCACTCCCTGATTACAAAATTTATTACACGGCTCTACAGTTGTCAAAACAGCTTTGTATTGGTACAATGAAAGATGTACTGATCAATGGAACAGAATCGCGAAATTAACCCAACCACATACAGCCAACTCATTTTCGACAAAGTACCTAAATATGTTGCATGGAATTGTGATAATCGCTTCATTAGACGGTGCTGGCAGAACTGGAAAGTGATATGCAAAAGACAGAAACAGAACATTTACCTCACTTTATACAAAAACCAACTCAGCATGGATTAAAGACCTAAATGTGAATCCCAGAATTATAAAGGCCATCAATGAAAAAATAGGGACAAATGTGAGGGCTCTAATACAGGGCATACACAGAATACCAAACAAAAGTAGACTAAATAGATGATTGGCACATACTAAAAAATAAAAACTTATGTGCAACAAAACACTTCACCAAAAGAGTAGTAACCCACAGCATGGGAAAAATCTTTTGCAATGACACATCGGACAAGGGACTAATTTCTAAAATACATAGGAAACTACAACACCTCTACAAGAACAAAGCAAATAACCCAATTAAAAAATGAGCACAGGACATGAACAGAGATTTCACCAACAAGCATGTGACGAAATGTTCACAATCACTAGCCATTAGAAAGCTGCAAATCAAAACAACAAGATATCATCTCACACCAGCAATAATAGGAAAGAGTAGAGACAATAAATGTTTGGGAGGATGCTGAGACACTGGGACGCTCTTGCATTGCTGGTGGGATTGCAAAATAATCCAACCACTCTGGAAAGCAATATGTCACTTCCTCAGAAGTTTGGAAATAGAAATACCTAGCCATAACACAAGTAGATACATGCACACCAGTGTTCATGGCAGCACTATTTACAATATAAAAATGATAGAGACAACTTGAGTGTCCATCAATTGAAGAATGGATACACAAACTGTAGGACATACACCCAATGGAATATTATGCTACCTTGAACAACAAGGAATTTGTCAGTCAGAAAGGAGAAATACTACATAGGACGAATGTTGTAAAAGACTAAGAAAAGGGATCCATAGTAAAAGGGGGAGGGGAATTCTTTGCTGGACACTGGAATGTGTGGTGTGAGGTAAGGGGAGGGTGGAGCACAAGGTAGGGAATAGACACAAGAGAGTTTGGGTGCTGACGAGGGGGGCAATACACAAGAAGGGGGAAGGGAATGAAGAACAAGTTGGATGGGAGAACAGTTAGGTAGGTTTACATGGGCTAAGTAAGACAAAGGTGAATAATGATGCATGTACAACCTTGGAACAACAGGGCTCTGGGATACAGGGATTGAGACATCGTTGGAATAGGGAAAAGGGGATAAATAATGTTAAGATGCTAAGCTGTCTTTTGAAACTTGTTTTCCCTTGCATAACACTGTAAAATACACACTTGTGGGGGAGAGAAAGGAATAGCCAGAAAGATCACCGCAGAAAGCTTGTAAGTCTGTCTTCTGCCTATAATTGATTGGAATACCTAAAATGGGGAAAGAACTTACCCAGTGAAGGAGGCTTCCTGAGGAGCTTGTGCATTGCATAAGACCATAAGTGGAATCCTGAATCCCATCCAGAATCTTCTGAAGTGGGAAATCTCCACTTGAAAGGACATGCAGACCAGCCTGGAACAGCTAGAAGAACAGAAGATACTTCTTGAAAATAAGACCAAAAGGAAAAATCAAAAACAATAATGGCAGTCCGACCGACTACTACAAGAAAAGCAAGTTGCCTGTGCAGGAGACATCAAGGCAAATGGTCTTGTCCCATCAGGGCAAACCAAGACTAAGACTCAAGGGGAATACACGAGCATGCATGTGGTCTTAACGCGTGACCATGTTGGTCACCGATAAGGGGAAGTGAGGGAAAAATAGCAATGAAGCTGTGAGCTAAGTCTGACCACATTCAACATACTCCTGTGAACCCACATGCAGACCTGGTCGGCCAGCAGTATGGCAAGACCTGGGGAATTCTGGGCCCAGAGACAGTGACATAGCGACAAAGGACTACAGTGAATAGTATAGAGTCCAGCTGATAAGAAGAGAGGGCATAGGCACAAGAATACCTACACTTGCAGATAATACCCACTTTACCTGGCTTCAATGGCTGGATGATCAGAATTCAACTAGAAGAGGAAAAAATGATACAATTTGATGAACTTGACCTACACCTATGAATGCAGTAGCTCAAAAGAGGGAACAAATCTTTCCACCCCCTAAGTACACAGGGTAGACACGGATG
>NW_006408549.1:24879822-24881978 GCF_000296735.1 Chrysochloris asiatica
AGGGGAGTGATTGACTTTGCAGTCCAGGAGCGGAGGGCACTGGGACCATCAAGGGAAAAGAGCGGAGTTCAGGACACTACTCAGAGAAACGGTGATGCCAGAGATGGAGGCAGAGACCATGACATGGAGAGATGGAGAGGCTGGGGACTCCAGACCCAGAGAGGGAGAGGGAGAAGGGGTGTGTACCCTTTGGCTGTTTGACGATGTATCGGTGGGACTGTAATCATGCCAATGAAACAATGTATGACAGGATTCATGGAAAGCTAATTTTATACCATGTAAAATGATCACATAATTCACAATAAATAAAAACTTTTTAAAAAATTGATTAAACATACAATGAAGTTGCATTGATAATTACTGGTGATGGAATGTGAAAGTTGGAATCAAAGAGGAAGAATCGCTAGTTGGAAAATATGACCTTGGTGGAAAGAAACAATAGTGGTGATCACATGATAGAATATTTCAAGACCAACGGCTTATTCATTGACTACATATGTGTTAAGTGCCATGGAGTCAGTTCCAACTCATAGTGACCCTATATAGAGTTTCCAAGGAACAGCTGGTGGTTTTGAACCACTGCCCTTACAGTTAGCAGTCCAGTGCTTAGTCTACAACACCATGCCAAGACTCCTGAATATATTCTACCTAATTTAGAGGCCGTATCAATAATAACAGATTTGATTCATTAGACACTAATGACTGAAGACCATAAAATTTATGGGACTACATGAAGAACATTATATATGAGGAAAGCAAAAGGACATTAAAACATAGGAAAGGAAGAAAAGATCAAAATGGATGTCAGAAGAGACTGAACTGAAATTTTCTGCTGAATGTAGACAAGGTAAAGCAACTCAAAGAAATAAGGAAGTAAAGAAGTTGAATACACAATTTCAAAGAGTGGAGAATGAGAGTAAAATACTGTTTGTTGTTAAGTGCTGGCGAGTTGCTTCTGACTCAAAACAACCCCGTATAAGGTTTCCAAGGAACAGCTGGTAGGTTTAAACTATCAACCTTGTGGTACAAACTGACCAAGCAGTCCAGTGCTTATCCTATGGCACCAAACCAGAACTACAAAATAAAATATTATAATGAGATGTGCAAAGTCCTAGAGTCAGAAAACCAAAAGGTAAAAACACACTAAGTATTTCTCAAGGTGAAAGAAATGGTGAAAAACAGTCAAGACTTTAGTCACAATATAAAGGATTCTATGGGCAAAATGGAGTCCCTATGTGTCACTGTGGGTTAATGCGCTGGACTGCAAAGTTAGTTTGAACTGCATGGTTGGAGGTTCAAGCTCACCAGTCACTACTTGGAAACCCTATACAGGGTCACTATAGGTTGGAACCAATTCAATGGCACTTAACAACAATAGGTAACATATTGAATTATACTGAAAGCATCAAAAGAAAATGGAAGGAATACCCAGAAACACTGTACTAAAATGATTTAGTCAATGTTCAATCATTTCAAGAGGTAGCATATGATCAAGAGCTGATGAAATTGAAGTCCAAGCTATATTGAACATACTGGTAAAATACAAGCTTCCAGGAATTGAAGGAAAACAAATTGAAAGGTTTCAACAAACTGATACAGCATTTCAGGTGATCACTTCTCTATACCAAGAAATTTGAAAGAGCTATGTGGCCAACAGATCAGAAGAGATCCATATCTGTCTCCATTCCAAAGAAAGGTGATCCAGTGGAATGCAGAAACCATCAATTTCATTAATATCACCTGAAAGTAAATTTTACTTAAGATATTTCAAACATGGTTGCAGCATTTCATGAAAAGTTGCTGCCAGAAATTCAGTTTGATTTAGAACAGGATGAGCCATGAGGGATATTATTGCTGATGTCAGATGGACCTGGACTGAAAGCACAGAACACCAGAAATATGTTTACTTGTGCTTTACTATGTAAATGCATTCAACTTTGTGGATCATAACAAACTATGAATAACATTGGGAAGAATTATAATTACAGAACAGCAAATTGTGCACACAAGGAACCTGTGCATTGACCAAGACACAGTCATTAAAAAAGATTAAGGTGACAGTAAATGGCGCTGTAGGATCAGCATTGAATTTAGAACCACGAGGTCGGAAGTTCAAACCCACAAGCTGCTCCTTGGAAACAGTATAAAAGGTCATT
>NW_006408549.1:24882416-24884480 GCF_000296735.1 Chrysochloris asiatica
ATACAATCACACCCTATAAAGCCCCAAAATCCAGGCAAGAACCAATACCAACTGCCAAACACCAGAGAGGCAGACAACATTTGCAAAAGTTACTCTGAGGTAAGCAGTAAGAAGAGTGAAAAGGGAAGGCCACATCCTTATTACAGCTACTGGAGGCAATCATAAAGCATAAAAAAATACCAAACAGATGACCATACCAACACATGTCCAGAAACAAGTTAAAATGTCTGAAACAAATGATCTACAAATAGACCCAGACTCCATTCTAGGAGGGCAGGCCCTGAACATGCCTGAGAAGCAATTTAGAAAAATGATTATAAAATGTGTCAAAACACTTTACAATGGCTATGAGAAAAGTAAGGAAGTAGCCAGGAAAGCTCTACAGGAACAATCAAATAAGATAGATATTGTTACTATGTTACAATGCCTTACGGTTCTTCCCTCTCCTCTCCCTCCAACTCCATTTTGTCTGTTTCCCGGCCCTAAGCTACAAGGCATGTAGTTTAAAGGGCAACAAGGCTTTTGATAGGCCGGAGCCGAATCACCCCAGCAATGACCACTCCCTTCCTGTTGAACCTATATAAGTTCCTTCCCTTCCCACTGACTTCCTCTCTTCCCTTCTGCCTCCTGCCTTCTCTCTCCAGCAGAGGTTACCTCTCTCACCCTGAATAAAAGTCTCTAGATGGGCCGTTTGGTGTAAGGTGTGGTTGATGAGCGGCGCCGGGTTGTTTTCTCCCTTTCAGATGAAGCATTGGGAACAATTCAAAACCTACAGAAAGAGGTCCAAACAATAACAAATTATCAGAAATAGAAAATACACTGAATGAGTTAAGAAGTAGAATTGTAAATATGGAAGCTAGAACTAATGAGATGAAAGACAAATCTCTCAATACAACTAAGATAGAAGAGCCAGCAGAAAACATGATTAAAAACATATGAAGAACATCTAAGATTCATGTTGGACAACTTGAAAAGGACTAACTTAAGAATTATCAGTATTCCAGAACAGGAAGAATCACACAAGTCCACAGAGGAGATAGTTGAAGAGCTCCTGGAAACAATTTCTCTAACATTCTGAAACACAAAATGATAAGCATTCAAAAACCTCAGCAAACACCAGGAAGGACAGACCCCAAAAGAAAATCACCAAGACATATCCTAATCAAGCTCTCCAAAATTAAACATAAGGAGACAATCCTGAAAGCTGCTCAGGAAAACAGAAGTTTCACATACAAAGGCAAGCAAGTCAGATTAAGCTCGGATCTCTCAGCAGAAACCATGCTGGCAAGAAAACAATGGGGAGACATACATAAAACCCTGAAAGAAAAAACTGCCAACCAAAAATCCTTTATTCAGCAAAGCTATCAATCAAATACAATGGTGTAATACAACATTCCAGGATAAACAGAAGCTAAGGGACTTTGCCAAAGCCAACCCTGCTATGAAAAACATCCAAAAGGGAGTTCTGTGGACTGAGAACCAACAAGAACAGACAACAACCAGAGATTGTCATACGTAGCAGCATCTCCCAGAACTAAATCGACAGAAGGACGAGACGAGAATAGAACAAAGCTATAAGAACAGCTTACCATGAAAATGAACTTCCACGCAAAACAAGCAAACATGAAAATAAGAAGAAACCGACAAGAAATAGCACAAAAAATACGAACTCAGCACACGATTGTAAGAAGAACAAAAGGATGAACAGCACTACCAAAAAATTAATATAATGGCGTCAATTAATTCATACCTTTCAATAATTACACTGAATGTCAAGGGCTAGAATGCAGCACTGAAGAGAAAGAGAGTAGCAGAATGAATAAAATAAGACCCTTCAATATGCAGCCTGCAAGAGACACATCTTATACACAAAGACAAAAACAGAATAAAAGTTAAAAGATGGAAAATAAAATATACCAAGCTAACAGCAATAGTAAACAAGCAGAAGTGGCAATACTAACCTCTGATAAACTTTAAAGCAAAAACAAGCATAAGAGATAAAGAAGAACACTATCTCATGATCAAAGGGTCCACAAGATGACATAACCTTAATAAATATCTACG
>NW_006408549.1:24885462-24886706 GCF_000296735.1 Chrysochloris asiatica
AACAGACCCATAACAAAAGAAGAAATTTATTAGGTCATCAAGAAACTACCAACCAAAAGAAGACCAGACCCAGACGGCTTCACTGGTGATTTCTACCAAACATCAGGGAAGAGCTGTCACCAATTCTACTCAAATTACTTCAGAATATAGAAGAGGATGGAAAACTCCCTAATACTTTTTATGAAACAAGCATAACCCTAATACTAAACCAGGGAAGGACATCACTAAGAAAGAAAACTACAGACCAATATCCCTCATGATCATAGGCAAAAAAATTCTCAACAAAATCCTAGCCAACAGAATCCAGCAGTACATCAAAAAAATAATACATCATGACTAAGTGGGTTTCATAAAAGGGTTGCAAGGAAGGTTCAACATTAGAAAAACAATGTAATCCACCACATAAAATAAGAAAAGAAAAAGAATCACATGATCATATTGATTGATGCAGAAAAGGCATTGACAAAATACAATATCCATTCCTGATAAAAACACTCAACAAAGTCGGAATTGAAAGGAAATTCCTCAACCTAACCAAGAACATATATAGAAAACAGCCTACATCACTCTCAATGGAGAAAAACTGAAAGTTTTCCCTCTGTGAATGGGAACCAGACAAGGTTGCCCTTTCCCCACTCCTTTTCAATATGTTGTTGTTGATGTGAAGTGCCGTCGAGTCAGTTCTGACCCATAGTGACCCTGTATAGGGTTTCCAAGGAGAAGCTGGTGAGCTTGAACCACCGACCTTACAGTTCAAACGGCTTTGCAGTCTGGTGCATTAACCCACAGTACCACACCAATATTCCTAGTTTTGGAAGTATTAACCAGAGCTATACAGTAAGATAGGTAAATTAAAGGCATCCAAATTGCCAAAGAGGTAATAAAACTCTATTTGCAGACAGTATGATCCTATACATAGAAAACCCCAAAGACTCAGTAAAAAAGCTACTAGACAGCATTGGAAGATTCAGCAAAATGGCAGAGTATAAGATCAAAATATGAAAATCACTTGGATTCTTCCTCTATACTAACAATGAGACCGCTGAGAAAGACATAAGGAAAGAAATACCATTTACATTAGCCACCCAAAGGATGAAATATTTGAGAATAAATGTAACCAGAGAAACAAAGGACCTATAATAAAAGAATTACAAAACACTACTACAAGAAACCAAAAGAGACTTACAAAGTGGAAGAAGATACCATGTTCCTGGATAGGAAGACTCAACATTGTGAAAATGTCA
>NW_006408549.1:24903453-24903880 GCF_000296735.1 Chrysochloris asiatica
TATGCTACCTTGAAGAACAACAAGGAAGCTGCATATCACTGGTTAACATGGATGAACCTTGAGGGCATAATTGAGTGAAATTAGTCAGTCACAAAAAGAGAAATACTGCATAAGACCACTACTGTAAAAGACTAAGAAAAAGAACCCACACTAAAGGGGGTGGGGGGATTCTATGCTGATTGCTGGGTCAGGCGAGGGAAGGGAAGGTGGAGCACAGGACAGGGATTAGACACAGGATAGTTTGGGTGCTGGGATGGGGTAATATACAGGAAGGGAGAGGAAAACGGAAGAACAAAGCAGATGGGAGAACAATTAGGCAGGTTTGAATGGGCTAAGTGGGACAGAGATAATGATGTGTGCACAACCTTGGAACAACACGGTTCTAGGGTACAGAGATTGAGCCATGGTTGGAATGGGGAAAAGGGGG
>NW_006408549.1:24905258-24924448 GCF_000296735.1 Chrysochloris asiatica
AACCATAGCAATGAAATGATATACTATAGGATGAATGTAAAACTAATGTTCTCCCATGTAAACAATCACATAATTCACAATAAAACATTAAAAATAATAATAATTATAAACATGGAGATAGTAAATCTTATAGGCTATGGTTAAAACAAAGAATTGCAGGGAGTTGTGCCTTTCTTTTAACAAGCGATGTTAACTGAATACCTCAGAGGTGACTGAGAAATTAGCAGATATTTTTTTCAGGGTTTACAAATTAAAATCAGATTGAAAAATTCAACAACTATATGGGGTATTCTGAAACCTTTTAGAATACTCAAGAACTAAGAGTCAAGCAAATAGCCTGGTCCTCAAAAAAACAAACATCCATCTGTGAATTAGATCGGTGCCTGATGAATGTGAAACTGAATTTCTGGTTTCCCAAAACTCAGTTGCTTGCCCAAAGCAAATGTGAAGAGTCTCTGGAGGAAGACAACATCAACCTGAGTTTCAGACTATCGGTTGTTGTTGTTGTTAGGTTTCACTGAGTTACTTCCCACCCAAGTGACCCTATATGCAATAAAACAAAAACTGGCCAGTCCTGCACCATCCTCACATTCATTACTATATTTGAACACATTGTTGTAGTCACCATGCCAATCAATCTTGTTGAAGGTCTTCCTCTCTTTTTTGCTGACTCTCTGCTTTACCAAGAATGATGTCATTTCCATGGTCTGGTCTCTTCTGATGACATATCCAAAAACATTAAATCAAGTCTTCACATTCTTGCTTCCAAGAAGCATGCTAACTGTACTTATTCCAACAGAGATTTGTTCCTTTTTTTGACAATCCATAGTATATTCAATATTCTTTCCAACATCATAATCCCAATGCATCAAATCTTCTTAAGGCTTCCTTATTTGTTGCCCAGTGTTCACATGCATATACAGTAACTGAAGAGAGCGTGGTTTGGGTAACAGTTTAGTCCTCATGTAATGTCTTTGATTTTCAATGCTTTCATTAAAGAGAATTTTGCAGCAGATTTGCCTATCTAGCTATCTATTTTTAATTTTAATTGTGATATACATCTATTTTTATCAATATACAACATAAGTGCATTACCACACATCACCACTGTTTCCTCAAGATTTTCATGACTCCTAGCAGAAATTCAATACTCCTTAAGCAAAATCTTCTCTTCCTGTACTATTAAACTTCTTAACTCTATGTATTTACCAATTACAGACATTTAATATAAGTGGGATGTATCTATCTTTTGTTATCTAGTTTATTTCACTTAGTATAATATTTTCAAGATTCTTCCCTATCATAGCGTATGTCAAATTTCATTTCTTTATGGTTACATTGTATCTCATTGAATGTATATACCTACCACATTGTGTTCATTCATTCGTTTGTTTGTCGACCCTTGAACTTATTTCTACCTTTAAGCTATTGTGAATAATGATGTAATAAACATCCATGTATTATCTGCTTGTGTCCCTGCTCTCAAGCCTTTTGGGGATATACCTAATAATGCAATTGCTGGGTCATATAGTAATTCTATGTTTAATTTTTGAAGAATTAGCTGTTTTCCATAGTAGTTGTACCATTATACATTCCTACAAGTAATGCACAAATATTCTACTTCTTCAACATTGCTAATAATTGCTACTTTTCATAATTGATATCAGCCATATTAGGAGGTATGAGGAGGTATATCATGTGATTTGATCTGAGTCTCACTAATGATAAATCAGAATATGTGTTTTTATTGCTCATTTGCATATCATTAGGGAAATGCCAATATGAGACCTTTGCTCATTTTTTGAGTTGGGGTATTTTTCTATCTTTTTGTTATGTTCTGTCCACACTCATCTGTCAATTTGTCATACTATGGTGGCTTGTGAGTTACTGTGATTCTGGAAGAAATGCCATGGGTATTTTAAATACCAGCAGGGTCCTCCACCGTGGACAGGTTTCAAATGAGCTTCCAGACAATGACAGACCAAGAAGAAGGAGAGACAAAATAGTTTTGAATATTTAGTCACTGAAAACCTTATGAATAGCAGAGAAACACTGTCAGATATAGTGCTAGAAAAAGAGTCCCTCAAGTTGGAAGGCACTCAAAATGAGAAGGGGGAAGAGCTGCCTCTTGAAAGTAGAGTTGACCGTGATGATGCGATTCTAGTAAAGCACTCAGTACCTTCATTTGTGCTGATGGGGCACAACTCAAAATGAAGAGAAACAGCTGTGAACATCCATTAATAATCAACAAATGAAATATATGAAATATGAATCTAGGAAAATTGGAAATTGTCAAAAAAGAAACGGAACACCTAAGCATTGATATGTTAGGCATTAGTGAGCTCAAATGGACTGGTATTGGCCATTTTGAATCTGACAACCACATGGTTTACTATGCCAGGAATGACAAATTAAAGAGGAATAGTGTTGCAGTCATCATCAAAAAGAACATATCAAGATCTATCATAAGGTACAACACTGTGTGTGATAGGATGATATCCATGTGACTACAGGGAAGACCAGTTAATACCACTATTATTCAAAATTGCACACCAACCACTAAAGCCAGTGAGGATGACATAGAAGAATTCTGCCAACTTCTTCAATCTTAAATTGATCAAACATGCAAATCAAGATATATTGATAATCACTGGATATTGGAATGAAAAGGTTGCAAACAAAGAAGGATCAGTAGTTGGAAAATATGGCATTGGTGCTAAAAATGATGCTGGAGATCACATGAGAGAATTCTGCCAAAACCATTGATTTGTTCATTTCAAATACCTTTTTTAAACAGCATAAGAGATGACAATACACATGAACCTCACCCAATGGGATACACAGAAATCAAACTGACTACATCTGTGGAAAGAGAATGTCGAAAAGTGCCATATCATCAGCCAAACAAGGCCAGGGGCAGATTGGGGAACAGACTATCAATTGCTTATATGCAAATTTAGACTGATTCTGAAGAAAATGAAAACAAGTCCACAAGACCCCAAAATATGACCTTGAATATATCCCAGCTGAATTTAGAGATCATCTAAAGAGCAGATTTGATACATCAGACACTAGAGACTGAAGACCAGAAGAGTTGTGGGATGACATCAAGAACATCATATGGGAAGAAAGCACAAAGTCATTAAAATGAAAAGAAAGAAGGAAAAGATCAAAATAAGATGTCATAAGAGACTTTAAAACTTGATGTCCAGCATAGAGATGCTAAAGCAAAAGGAAGAAATGAGAAGGTAGAAGAGTTGAACAGAAAATTTCAAAGGTCAGCTCAAGAAGACAAAAATCAAATATTACAATGAAATGTGCAACGATCTGGAATTAGAAAACCAAAAGGGAAGAACATACTCAGCATTCCTCAAGCTATGGGAACTGAAGAAAAAATTCAAGCCTCAACTTTTGTTATTGAAGGATTCTCTGGTCCATTTATTGAATGATGCAGAAAGAATAATAATAATAAAAAAAAGATGGAAGGAATACACAGAGTCAATGTACCAAAAGGAAATGGCTGATGTTCACCCATTTCAAGAAGTAGCATATGATCAAGAGCCAATGATACTGAAGGAAGAATTCCAAGGTGCATTTAAGAACAAGGCACCAGGAATTGATGGAATAAAAATTGAAATCTTTCAAGAAAATGAGGCAGCACTGGAGGCACTCACTCATCTATGCCAAGAAATTTGGAAGACAACTATGTGGCCAACTGATTGGAAGAGATCTGTATTTGTGTCCATCCCAAAGAGAAGCGACCCAATGGAAAGCAGAAATCATCAGACAATCTCTTTGATATCCCATGAGAGTAAAGTTTTACTAAAGGCAACACAGACACGCAGCAACCATACATTGACTGAGAACATCCAGGGGTTCAAGCCAGACTTAGATGAGGCCATGGAATGAGGGATATCATTGCTGATGTCCGATGGATCTTGGCTGAAATCAGAGAATACCAGAAGGATGTTTACCTGTGTTTTACTGACTATGCAAAGGCTTTCGATTGTGTGGTTCATGACAATCTGTGTACAACATTGTAAAATATGAATATTCCAGAATACTTAATTATGCTTATGAGGAACCTCTACATAGACCAAGAGGCAATTGTTTGAACAGAACATGGAAGCACTGAATGGTTTAAAATTAAGAAAGGTATATGATGGGGTTGTATTCTTTCACCATACTTATTCAACCTATATGTTGAGCAAATAATCCGAGAACTGGGTTAGATGAAGAAAAATGTGACATCAGCATTTGAGGAAGACTCATTAACAACCTGAGATATGCAGATGATACAACCTTCCTTGATGAAAGTGAAAAGGATTTAAAATACTTACTGATGAAGATCAAAGACCAAAGCCTTCAGTATGGATTGCATCTCATTGTAAAAAAAAAAACAGAAATCCTAACCACTGGACTAATAAATAACATTCACACCAAGGGAGAAAGACTGAAGTTGTCAAAGACTTCATTTTTCTTGGATCAACCATCAACACTCAAGGAAGCAGCAGCCAAGAAATGAAACAACATATTGCATTAAGCAAATCTGCTGCACGAGACCTTTCTAAAGTGTTAAAGACCAAAGATGTCAGCTTGAGGACAAAAGTGTGTCTGAACCAAACCATATTTTCAGTAACCTCATATGCATGTGAAAGGTGGGCAGTGAATATGGTAGATCGTAGAAGAATTGATGCATTTGAGTTATGGTGTTGGAGGAGGATATTGAAATTATAATGACTGCCAAAAGAATAAACAAATCTGTGTCAGAAGAAATACTGTGAAAGTGCTCCCTGGAGGTCAGGATGGCCATAATTCATTCGTCTCTTATACTTCGGACATATTGTCAGGAGGGACCAGTCACTGGACAAGAATATCATATTTGGTAAGGTGGAGGGTAAGAGAAAAAGAGGAAGACCCCCAACGGGATAGATTGGCAAAGTGGCAGCATCAATGGGCTCAAGCGTGGCAACAATTGTGATGGCAACACAGGACCAGGCAGTGTTTCGTTCTGTTGTGTGTAGGGTTGCTATGAGTTGGTACTGACTCCATGGCACCTAACAACAAACACAAGAGTTCTGTATATATTCTGGATTTAAAAACTTTTTCTGATATTATGAGGTCTTCAAATATTGGCTGCCATTTGATAGGTTGATAATGTCCTTTTAAGTTTTAAAATTTGGTGAAATAAGATTTATCCATTTTGTTTTCTGTTACACATTACAGCATAGTGAAACGGGTAACAGAAGAAAAATTGGTATTAGAAATCCAATAGAGAAAACAGTGATTTTTCAAGCTGAAAAATCTAAAGAAAAGCTTCAAGCCTTGAGTTTCATTACCGAAGGAAGGATTCTATGGATAAAATAATGAATGATATAAGAAGTATCAAAACATGATGGAAAAATTGCATCCAGCTCTGTACCAAAATAATTGGTTGATGTTCATCTATTTCAGCAGGTATCATGTGACCAAGAATCAATCATATGGAAGGAATAATTGCAGGCTGTACTGAAGGCCCTGTGAACAACCAAGGCTCCAGGAATTTATGGAATACTAATTAAAGTGTTGCAACAAACAGATGCAGGGATGGAGGTGTCCATGTGTGTATGACAAGGCATTGGTAAACAGCTACCTGACCTACTAACTAGAAGAGATCCATATCCATTCTCATTCTATAAAAAAGTGACTTAAGGAATATAAAACTTGTCAAAATAATATTACATACAAGTAAAATTTTCTAAAGATTATTTAAATCATGGCAGCAGCATATGGACAGGGAAATTCAAGTCAGATTCAGGAGCGATGTGGAATGATGGTGTTATTGATGGCTTATGGATCTTGACCGAAATAGAATTTAGAAGAAATATGTTTATATGTGCTTTGTTGACTATTCAAACATTTTTGACTGTGTAGATCATAACAAATTATGGATACTTTTGCTAAGAATGGAAATTCAAGATCATTTCACTGTGTATATACCGAACCTGAACAAAGAATGTGAAGTAGTCATTTGAAAAGAAAAAAAGAGATTGTGGTTGATATCATGAAAGGTGTATATTAGGGTTGTATCCTTTCACTATACATATTCAATGTGCATGCTGAGCAAATAATCTGAAAAGCTAAACTGTATAAAAAAGAACATGGCATCAAGATTGGGGAAGGCTCGTTAGTAGCCTAGGATATTCATATAACAGAACTTGCTTGTTGAAAGCAAAGAGGACTTGAAGCACTTACTGATAAAGATAAAATTAATATCGATTACAGCTTAATATAAAGAAAAAAATCCTCACAACTGGATCAATTAACATATGATAAACAGAGAAATGAGCAAAGTTGTCAAGGTTTCCCTTTTACTTGGATCTATAATCAACACTCAAGGAAGCAGCAATGAAAACTCCACTGACTTATTGCACTGGACAAATCCACTGCAAAAGATCTCTTTAAAGTACTAAAATGCAAAGATGTCACTGAGAAGACTCAGCTGCATCAGAGCAATATAAGCCATAGTATTTTCAATCACTCATATGCTTGCAAATAGTGTACAATTAATAAGAAAGCCCAAAGAAATGATGTATTTGCATTATGGTATTGGTGAAGAATATTATATATACCATGGACTGTCACAGGACAAACAAATCTGTGTTGGAGTGTTGGAAGTATATCCAGAATGTTCCTTGGAAGAGAAGATGGCAAGATTTTGACTCACATCATTTGGAGATGCAGAAGACTATCATGCAAAAATAGCAAAAATGAAGAAGACCCTCAATGAGATGGATTGACATAGTTTCTGCACCAATTGTTTAACAATAGGAATGAATGTGACATTGGTACAGGGCTGGGCAATGTTCAGCCTTGTTGTGCATGGCGTTGCTTTAGTCACACACCTTACAATGACACCACTCATGCTTTTGGTGTCATACCATAGAATCCATTCTCAAAAGCAAGGTACTCATTGTTTCTACCTCTATATTCTTTACATAGAGCTTTATTGTCTTAATTCTTATATATAGATCATTATTCCCTTTTGAGTTAGTTTTGTATGTGGTGTGAGTATGCATCCAAATTAATGCTTTTGCATGTGAAAATTCACTTTTTGTTCCTACATTTGTTGAAAAAATTACTCTTTCCCCATTGATCGTATTTGGCATTCTTACTGAAAATCAATTGGTCATAGGAAAATGGATTTGTTTCAGGACTCTCAATTCTGTTTGCAGACATTCTGAATAGTAGCAGAACATAGTCATATATAGTGCTGGGAGATGAGTCCCTCAGATTGGAAGGCACGGAAAATACAACTGGGAAAGAGCTACCTACTGAAAGTGGAGTTGACCATACTGATGGAAATGGAGCAAATCTTTCAGGACCTTCATTTGCTTATGGGGCACAACTCAGAATGAGGAGAAACAGCTGCACACATCCATTAATAATGAGAACATGCAATCAATATTCAAGCTATGAATCTAGGAAAATTAGAAGTTGTCAAAATTAATGGAATATATAAAAATCAAGAGCCTAGGCAATATTGAACATTATTGACTTGTATTTGCCTGGAACATCAAATTATAAAGGAATGGCATCACTTTCATCCTCAAAAAGAACATTTCAAGGTCTGTCTTGAAGTACAATGCTCTCTGTGGTATGATAATATCCATATGAATTTGAGGAAGACAAGTATTAATCAAATTTACATGCCAGTCACTAAAGCCAAGAGATGATGAAACTAAAGAATTCTACCAACTTATTCAGTCTTAAACTGATTAAACAGGCAATCAAGGTGCACTGATAATTACTGGTGATTAGAATGCAAAAGTTGGAAACAAAGAGGAAGGATCAGGAGTTGGCCTTGGTGATAAAAACGAGGCAAGAAATAGCAGGACAATCTTCTAAGACAGACTTATTCTTTAAAATATCTTTGGTAAATAGCATCAAAGGTAATTATACATATGGATCATACTTTGGACATATTGTCAGGAGAAACAAGTCACTGGAGAACGATATAATGTTTGGTAAGGTGGAGGGTAGCGTAGTGGTTACGAATCGGGCTGCGAACCATAAGGTCAGCAGTTCGAAACTACCAGCTGCTCCGCGGGAGAAAGATGAAGCTTTCTACTCCCGTAAGGATTTACACCCTCGGAAACCCTGTACAGGGTCGCTATGGGTCGGAACCGACTCGAAGGCACTTAACAACAACAACAAGGTGGAGGGTCAGAGATAAAGAGGAAGACCCCCAGAGAGATGGATTGGCAAAGTGGCAGCATCAATGGGCTCAAGCGTGGCAACAATTACAAGGTTGGCCCAGGATCAGGCAGTGTTTCATTCTGTTGTTAGGTGTCATAGGGTCACTATGAGTTGGTACCAACACAATGGCACCTAACAACAGTACATATGGACCTCAATAAATGGAATATGCAGGGTCTGACTATGGAACAGACCACCAATTGTCCATATGCATGTTTAGGCTGAAGCTTAAAAAAATTAAAAGAAGTCTACAAGAGCCAAAATATGACCTTGAGTATATCCAACTTGAATTTAGAGACCATCTCAAGAACATATTTGATGCACTAGACACTAATGTCTGGAATGGCATCAAGAAGAGCACACATTTGAGTTACAGTGTGGAGAAGAATATTGAACGTACCACAGACTGTGTTGGAAGAAGCACAGCCAGAATATGCCTTGGATGCCAGGATTGTGAGATTTTGTCTTTCATACTTCAGACATATTATCATGAGGGATCAGTCCCTGAAGAAGGACATCATGCTTGGTAAAGTGGTGGTGATGGTGATGGTGGTAGTGGTGGTTAGCTGTGGGGTTGTTTTGAACTCATAGCGACCCTGCAGAGGATTTCTGAAGCTGTAAATAGTTATGGGAGCAGGAAGCCTCATCTTTCTCCCAAGGAATGGCTGGTATTTTTTAACTAACTGCAGACCTTGATGTTAGCAGCCCATCTCACAACCATTACACTACCAGAGTTATTTGGTAAAGTGGAGGGTTGGTGAAATAGAAGATCCCAAACAAGATGGAGTAGTACACTGGCAATAGCAATGGTCTCAAATGTAACAACATTTGTGAGGATGGCACAGGATCCAGCAGTGTTTCGTTCTGTTGTGTACATATTTACTCATAGAGCAAAGAATCACTAGAGGTGGAATCAGACTGTAAGATCTTCAAAAGAATGATGATCCAAGTCTAAAGCTAACTGCAAGTGATGTTTCCATCACTTCTGTGAGATCGTATTCAAGCAAACTACCTTTCTCCCAAATTTGATAAAATGTGAATAAATGCATATGATAAATAACTTAAAGTTGAGCATATATCATCTTTGTTCTGAAATATTTGTTGGTCCATAGCCACCAATACATTTTCATTAGATTTTACTATATATGTTTTATTTGTTGATTCTACTGTGTTGTGTTGCCCAAATTCTCTGCTCACCACTATATTTTGTCCTCTCCTTTCTGAAAGAACTGCAAAGTCCTCTCCTTTTATTATATATAATCATCCAACTGTGCCTATGTCTATTGAAAACTTGAATATGAAGGTTATCTGAATGGAAATGGGTGTTCTAAAGAACTAAAAGGACTTTTCTTGAATGGGGTATAGTCACCAGAAACAAAGTATTTCTTGTTATAAATGGCATTTTCTTTCTTGGGACATGCTGGACTGTTATTTTTCTCTGTCTGAGGCTCATTGAAGGTCCACAATTACAAGAATAAAGAGAGCCACAGAACCACATGTATTAAATATTCTTCATATACAATAATTGTCTGCAGAACTCAATTATAGTTATATCTAAACAACCAAACACCAGGAAAAAGAAAAGCTAAGTGTGTATGTGGGAAGTGGGGGCAGTTATGTGTCTGTGTGTGTGTATCAAAGTGGTAGAAAGAATACACCTATTGTTTAGTAAGCTTTGGGAACATGGAAAACTTTGAACAAACTTGGAAAATTAGTTAACTATTCCAAACCTCAACATCTTAGTCTCTAAAAGTATAATATAATTATCCATTATGTAAGTGTTGCTTCAAGGGATAATTTGGCATTTTTCAGCATATATTCTCAACAAATTTGAATAATAAGTATTGAATAAACAATATTTATTATGAAGAAATGGAGAGCGTGGTGGTTCCATATGATAAGCACTGGACTGTGAACCACAGGTTATGAGGTTCAAGCCTGTCAGTCACTCTGCTGGAAAAAATGAGGCTTTCTGCTCCCGAGAAGATTAAAAGCCTCGGAAACCCTATTGTTGTTGATAAGTGCCATCAAGTCGGTTCCAACTCATAGCTACCCTGTATAGGATATCTGAGGAGCAGCTGGTAAGTTTGAACTGCTGACCTTGCGGTTCAAACTGACCTTGCAGTACAGTGTGACAATCTTGCAATGCCACAACAGGAAACCCTATTCATGGTCACGATAAATTGGAAATGACTAGAAGGCATTTAACAAGAACAATTATGAAGGTATAGCTGGGTGGATGATTTTAGTACACTATCATTTATAGAAAAGTATTTTTGTATTATTAAGTAAACATAAGAATATTTCCTCCAAATAAGTGTTATATCACCTATAACTGTAACACTGTTAGATGCTACCGAGACAGTAAAGAAAAATATTGTAGATAATGAAACTAAAACTTTATTAATCTATAAAACCAAGTTACTATGTTTCAACAAAATTTCAACATTCATTATTGACAGGTATATTAAATATTGAAAATGAGGGGGCAGGGAATCCTTTAATTATGCCTGTTCTAACACCAACAACCAGCCATGATACATGTATATACTTGGCTGGAACTGAAAAGACAGTCTTCATTTAAACATTCAAAATTTCTTTTATCATCATAGCCAAGAAAAAAACATTTTAAAATTCAATGAATGAAAGATTGAAATCTGTAAATCATAGATCAGGTTCATATTCTTTGTGAAAAAGAGTTGCAGTAATATAAAATTACTTTGTTATGGAAACATGACACTTCTCTCCCTAGTGTTGGCTTTATTGTATCTCTTGCCTCAATCTTCACTTTTTATTCTCCTGCTAACTTTGGAAAACTACATCAATAACTATTTTTCAGCCATAAAATACTGCTGTAATATTTCATGTGCATTCATATGCAAATATGCACTCATGGTAAAAGACCACATATTTGAGTTTTTGTTTTATTTACCATCTTCATAGTATGTTTCTAGAATGTTAATTACAACGTGTCTAAAACCGAACAGCTTTTCTATACGCCTTCTAATAGACCTTCAGCAATGTTTGATTCCATTACAGTTTTGTTTTTGGTGTAGCTATGTTTGGCTTAATGCAATTTATGCTATAATAACTTTATAATTCTCTCAAACATCACCATTAAAGATCCTACAGTGTGCTATATTCAGTTATTACTTTCTCAAAATAAATTAGTGAATTGATGAAAGAATATGGATATACTTAGAAATTCATAAACTTACATTTCATTTATCTTTATGAAATTCTTTTTTGTATACATGATTGCCGTTTAACATTAAAATGTTATTATTGAATATGTATTCATTTATTTTATTTATGTATGTGGAGCTGTGGGTTAATGTGCCAGACTGCAAAGCTATTTGAACTGTGAGGTCAGCAGTTCAAGCTCACCAGTCACTCCTCGGAAACGCTATACAGGGTTGCTATGGGTCAGAACTGACTTGACAGCTCTTAACAACAATAACAAACATATATTTTGCTCAGTTCTAAAGGAGTTGGCGTGGTGCTATGGGATAAGCACTGGAACTCAAGGTGAGTTTGAACGGCAAGGTCAGCATAACTCACCAGCCGTTCCTTGGAGACCCTGTACAGGATCACTCCCAATGGGAACCAAATAGGTGGCACTTAACAAAGAGATTTTTTTTTTTTTTAAAGTTTATAAGGAAGTTATAATAATGAAAAGATGCTTCACTACAAAAGGTTAACCTTTGGTCATGCATACTACTGTAACTTTATAATGTTGTGGGAAAGAGTAAAGAATGATGGATGAATAAAAAATATCAGTATCAGTTTATCTTGATTTGCCATAATCTTAAAGTAATTTAATGATAATATAAAAGGTATAATAATTACCCCCTTCCATTTTATAAAGGAGAAAACTGTATATGACATTCTATATTGAGGTACATATATATTGTTGCTGGTAAAATTTAGATTCTTAGCAAAGTATTTATTAACCTGTCAAATGTCATTTATCACATATGTTCAAAGGAATATATCTCAAAACCTCACATAAAGTGTCTTAAGCTTATGAGTAGTCATTTCTGCCTACACTGATATATTCTTTATATGAGTTTAAGTCTATTTTAAGTTAGAAATTCTAGTGTAAAAAAGACCTATAGTAAGTTTTATGTTGTTGTTGTTGTTATGTGCCGTGGAGGCAGTTCCGACTCATAGCAACCCTGTACAGGGTTTCCGAGGCTGTAAATCTTTACGGGAGCAGAATGCCTCATCTTTCTCCCGTGTAAAAAGATAGAACTGAATAGGATTCTATATATTTAACACTGTATATCTTTTTGAAAGAAGTACTAAATAAACTTTATTACAGAAATTCAATGAACACTTAAAAAACCAAGGTGTTAAGTGAAATAAAAATAACTTTAAAAATCAAAGTGCTTAAGCAAAATAAATACAGGTTTGTTATTTCCAAGCAAATTGTATATATGACAACTTAGAAAGAAGATTCACTTTATGTACTTTATTGTATCCAGGAAATTGATGAAAAATATATATATTACAGTATTTTTGTTTTGGCATTTGCCTTTGACTATTTATTCTTTTGATCCATAAAATTTGAATATGCAGTTAACTCTAATTCTAAACCTATGCACAGTCACTATAAAAGAGACTAACTAATTGATTTGCTTAAAAATTGAGCTACTAGTGTTTGTAATGATGCTTTTAGACTTATGTATAAGTAATAATAAAGACAAAGAATGCTTCATCAATGAGATTTCAGTATGGTGAGAAAAATCAAGCATCAATACCTAAAAAATGAATATGTAAGAGGCATAAGGAAAATAAATATAAAGAATTATGGGGGAGAAAACTCTAACTAAAGATAACAGACAAAAGATACAGCTTTTGAGTTAGTAAAGTATATATAAACAGTTAATGAAAAGAAAAAAAAAAAGAAATATATGTCTAATATGCAGACTTGCATCAAAATGCAAAATGGCTAAATATTGCTTGGGATCAGAAAATGTAAGTCTAATTTTAATGAAAAATGGACTTAGTACAGCTGATGAAATAATGTAAATTGGATTTATTTAAACTGGCTAGTTGGTGTAAAATGAACAGTACAACCAAATGTTTTGGATGCTAAGCTTCAATGAACAAAAACAGAATAATTCTGAGAGATGAGTAAACAGTTGTTGCAAGTCATAGTATGGCAAAGTTGACTACAACTTATTTGCCTTTCCCCTTATTCATACATGAAGTCTACTTTTTTCCTTGAAGGCAGGATCATTTGAATGACTTTTTGATTAGTGGAAATCAGGAGACAAGACATTTTAAGACTGATAACGGTAGCTTATATGAATGGTTCAAGATCACCAACCACTCTTCAGAAACCCTATACAGGGTCGCTATGGGGCAGAATCAACTGGACAGCACTTAACAACAATAATCTGGGCCTTTTGAAATGCTAACTGGTAAAAGCTGGTTTCCATATAAGAACACTAGCTAGTCTGAGACTGACATACTAGAGAATCAACATGTTCCTAACTAGCCATACTTGGATATACCCAAGCCTGCTAGCCGTATTGTCAATATGGCAGATAGAACAGCCCAGTTACTTGCTGAATATCACTAATTCTATTCAACTGACTTCATAGGGAGCAAAATCATTGATTGCCTTAATGCTTGCTTGATGTACAAAGTTGTGAAGTATAATGAAATAAATGATGTTTTAAGATACTTAGTTTCAGGATTGCAAATATGTCATGCAGCAATTGATATCTGAAAATGAATTTGCAAAAACTAACAAATGGGGCATACACTCTGGGAAACCAGCAAGTGGGAACTAGAAGTTCCTTAAGAAAACTATTAGTTCAAGCCTGAATATTTTTGGAAGGGTTTTCAGTGCAAGGATAATTTTGTGATTGGAGGAGAGAAAAAAGACCTTTTTGTGTAGTGGCAGATATTTTGGCAAGACACTTATTTGACGCAGTTTTGGAAACAGAAATAATTTCCAGTTAAGTTTTGGAACTGATAAGGGAGAGTATGAGGGTAAGTCAAAAGTTACTGCTGCTAATGGACTAAACCTCACCAAAATTCATAGCATACTCACGGTTTTGAAAATGGTACTAGAAAGGTTAAAACAGTTTAAATTAAAAGGGACAGATATAATACATTTTTTAAAAATGCCCTGTGATACCAATGTTTTATGAAAACGGAGAATGAAAGATTACTCATCTACAAATATAAGTCTTTTCTTATGAAAAATGAGAATTACTTAGAGGGCAGAATCTATATTTTAGAAGGTGGATCCAAATACCTTGAGAATCATTCTTGGAAATGAATAGTGTTCTCAAATCAAGTAGTATATACTTACATGGATTTCAGAATTTTTATGGGTTTCCCATCCCCATATTTTTTAGTGAGATAGTTTGTTGTACTTGTGATTCCAACAATACAGTTGAATGTTGAGTTTATGGGGTACAAATATCTCAACACTTTGGTTAGTTTTCATATTTAAAATAATTGTACTCATCAAATTAAGAGTGTCTTTATATACACCAGAGTCCTGTGGGTTAATGCACTAAACTGCAAAGTCAGTTTGAACTGTAGGATCGGTGGTTTAAGCTCATAAGCAGCTCCTTGGAAACCCTATACACATTCACTACAGGTCGGAACTGACTCAACAGCACTTAAAAACAACAAATCTACACCTAAACATGATCTATATTATTAGATCCTAGACTCAGAGATAATGTAATAATGGGATCAAACTTGTGTAGTGTCATATAAATCTGTGAAAATTAAATGACATACTAGCCCAGAGAGGTGTATTTTAGACTTAAAGTGGCCACAGTGACTTTTTTTCTTCCCCATTGAAAGGTGGAGTAAAATGCCCCTTCCTTTGCTTAGTAATTGACAGACAAACAGAATGTAGTAGAAATCTCATTGTGAGAATTCTAAGACTAGGTCATAAGAAGTCTTGCAACTTCTCTTCAAGCCACTTGTGCTATCCATCCTTTGGAGAAACCAAATTCTGCATAAAGACACTATCTACTCTGAGACTGCTGCTGAAGAGGCCATGTGTAGGCACAGTGTCCCACAGTCCCTTTTGAGACTAACTTATCATTTCATCAAAACTACAGACATGTAAGCAAAAGCTGGACTCCTGATGTGGTGCTGTAGGACCAGCACTGGACAACGAACCACAAGGTTCAACTTAACGGCACTTAACCACAACAACGCAAAACCCATCTAGGAACCTCTATAGCAGCAGTTCTCCCTGTGGAATACCACCAAATAACCAATGGCTGTGGTGGTGTTGGCTGTGTGACACTGAATTGGTTCTTACTCATAGTTACCCTGTATAGGGTTCCAAGGCTGTAAATCTTTACTGGAATAGAAATCCTTCTCTTTCTCCTGTGGAGTGACTGGTAGATTCAAATTACCTAATCCAGCTCATAATCCACTATGCTATCAAGACTCCTTCAATAGCCAAGTAGAGCACAAAAAATCACTTAGCTGAGTCCTTCCTTAAATTTCTTAAGGAGGAAGGAAACGAAAGAGGAGAAAAACAAGAATGAGAAGGAGAAGTAAAAGAAGAAAAGAAATCACAAACTCATGCAGTGTAATCATTTTGTTGCTTTGTTTTTCCAGCTACTAAGATTTTTGGAGTCCTCGTGTGATGCTATGGGATAAAGCGCTGAACCGCAAAGTCAGTTTGAACCACAAGGTCGACAGTTCAAATTTACCAGCCGCTCCTACACAGGGTCGCCATAAGTCAAAACCAACTTAATGGCACTTAACAATGACAACAACAAAAAGATTTATGTTAATGCATTACACAAAAATATATAGCTTAAATGGCAATGTTTGAGGACTGGTCTAGGAAAAGTGTATCATTTATAGCTTTCTATAGTTTAAAGTCAAAAAGGAGTAGTAGATGATTTATCTGGAAATATATGTAGCTTAATTTGGACATATTTTGATATTTAGATTACATGGCAAAACTCATAACACACATTTTAAAATGAACTACTTTTGAACAATAGAACATACAGATTTGTCATGATATTCTGAAGAACTTTCTCTTCACTGATATTTCCATGTCAAGTATCACATCACTTTGAAATGTCTCTTGCCCAAAATAGTTCATAACAGCATTAGTTCAATATCTTGTTCTGTCAAAACAGATTCATGTAAACTGCAGAACAAATATTGATTCAGTGATTACAGAAATGAGAACTAATAGAATTTAAAAGATTTAATGGTACAAGAAGCATAGAAAAATAAAATTCTAGTATCAATGTCTATCGGCAAAAAAAACTCAGTCTTGCAGCTGTCCATTTTTGAAAAAGAATTAATTTCAAACTGGTTGGACTGTGGTTGCTGTATTAGAAGTAATCACCTTGAAAAAGACAGCGAGTCCCTTTTCTTGACAATAAAAGATGAGCACAAGGAGTCATATCTTACACATCCATTTTTGTTCTAAGGTAATGGGCAATATCTTATATCAAGTGAATAATTATTTAAACCTCTTCCATCTTCTACTATTTGACAATATGGAACACTGATGTCAGAACAATGACTTGCAATTACATGGTTTTCATTGTTGGAATATTAAAAATCTTATTTGTATCTATTGCATTTTCAAAGCCCTAATCTTAAACTGATGTTTCTTTTTCATTGATATTTTTCACACTGCTTGTCTTAGGAAGTCCTGGTACAGCGCTGCAGGATAAGCACTGAACCTTATGGTCCATTTGAATCACAAAGTCGCAGTTCAAACCCACCAACCACTCCGTGGAAATCCTATATATAGTCACTATACGTAGGAATTGATTCCACAGCACTTGACAAAAACAACAATTGTGTATCTTATTCTTGAGGAAGTTACCTGTTTGCTAAATTTATGAAGGATTTTTTTATTAAATTTGTATTTGAGGAAGGTAAGTAAGAATGTTGTTGTTGTTGTCAGGTGCCATCGAGTCGGAACCGACTCATAGCGACCCCATGCACAGCAGAACGAAACAATGCTCGATCCTGGGCCAACCTCACTAGAGTCCATCAATGATGCCACCTGGTCAATCCATCTCGTTAGGGGTCTTCCTCTTTTTCTCTGACCCTCCACCCTACCCAGCATGACATCCTTCTCCAACGATTGTTTCCTCCGGACTACATGTCCAAAGTAGGAGAGACGAAGCTTAGCCATCCTGGCCTCCAAGGAGCACTCTGGCTGCACTTCTTCCAAAACAGATCTATTGGTTCGTTTGGCAGTCCATGGCACCCTCAGTATTCTCCTCCAACACCACAACTCAAAGGCATCAATTCTTCTACGATCCTCTTTATTCACTGTCCAGCTTTCACATCCATATGTGGCTATTGAAAACACAATGGCCTGGGTCAGGCACACCCTAGTCCTCAAGCTGACATCTCTGCCCTTCAATACTCTAAAAAGTTCCTGTGCAGCAGATTTGCCCAGTGCAATACGTCGTCTGATCTCTTGACTGCTACTTCCGCGAGTGTTGATAGTTGATCCAAGAAGAATGAAGTCCTTGACAACTTCAATCCTTTCTCCATTGATAAGAATGTTGTTTATTGGTCCAGTGGTGAGGATTTTTGTTTTCTTGACATTGAGATGCAATCCATATCGAAGGCTGTGCTCTTTAATCTTCATAAGTAAGAATAGGAACAATGAAATATACTCCATGTGAACAGCTGTTCTATTTTCAGTTAACAGTGCAGTGAAAGTGCTTGTTTGTGAATTGAGAAAATATCCTTAAGAAGTTGTTGATGTTGTTAACAGCAACTGTTGTAACAAATACCAACAATGGGTGGCTTTAACATTGTTTCATTGTTTGTTGTTGTTAGGTGCCATCAAGTCAGTACTGATTAATAGCCAACCCTGTGCACAACAGAACAAAACACTGCCCGATCCTGGGTCAACCTCAAAACTGTTTCCACACTTGAACCCATTGATGCTGCCACCTGGCCAATCCATCTCATTGGGCATCTTCCTCTTTTTCTCTGACCCTCCACCTTACCAAACATGATATCCTTCTCCAGCGACAGGTCACTCCTTACAATATGTCCGAAGTATGTCCGAAGTATGAGAGGCAAAGTTCGGCCATCCTGGCCTCCAAGGAGCACTCTGGCTGTACTTCTTCCAACACAGATGTGTTGGTTCTTTTAGCATCCCATGGCACTTTTCAAATCCAGAGTACACAGCTCTAGAGGAAGGTTCTCTCTCTCAGTCAGCTCAGGGGAAGGTCCTTGCCTCTTTTCAGGTATGTTCCTTGATTTCTTGGCAATCTTCATGTGGCATGAAATCTATCTCCCTATTTCTGCTTGCTTACATAATGTTATTTTTCAACAAATGTTTTATTGTGAATTGGTTGAAGGTTTAGAGTGTAAATCATCAAATGTACATTCAACAATTCATACACATTGTGTTGCATCTCATTGATTACCATCTCCTTAAGGGTGCATCTCTTATCCACCTTCCTCCCTGTGTTTATTATCTCCATTCATTTTCCCGTAACTCTTCTAAATGTAAAGCTTGGGTAAACACTGTCTTTTTGTTCTCAAATGGTTGATTATCCTAAGCTATGAGTATCTCACCAGTGTTACTGGTCTCCTTATAGACCAATCTATTGTTTAAATGAAAATTGAGTCACAGGTGTGAGTTCAGTTCCAGACCTGAAGAATGACTAAGGACCATGCCTTGGGTTTCCACAAGCCTCTATCCAACTAATAAGATGTTTTGTTTTGTTTTTTTCTCATAATTTTACGTTTTATTTCACAACTTTCTTCCAGTTTTTCCAGGACTTTGGAGTCTTGGCATGGCATTGTGGGTTAATGCACTGGACTGCAAGGTCAGGTTGAACTGCAACACTGGCAGCTCAACTCACCAGCCACTCCTGAGAAGCTCTGCACAGGATCGCTAAGAGTAAGAACTGACACAAAAGCACTTAACAGCAGCAACATTGTAATGTGAT
>NW_006408549.1:24925238-24929303 GCF_000296735.1 Chrysochloris asiatica
TATTTAGGCTAGGTTCAGTTAGGGAAAGATTTCTACTTAAGTTTGAACTGATTTCTAAAAGATGAGTAGGTTTTAACCAAACTGAAAAATAGGCAGTCGCATTCATAAGCAGAGTATGTGAAGGCACTGAGACAGGGGCAAGCACAGCATTGCCAAGATACAGCAAGTTGTTTAGTTTGCTTGGGGCACAGGTGGGAGAGGAAACTGCCAAATGATGAGACTGGTGAACTAATCATGTGATAGATTATAAAAGGTCTGGTATGCAGTTTGGATTTGGTCCTAAGGGTAATAGGGAATCATTTATCAAACAAAATTCAACTCATCATATGAAATTAAAACCAGCAGCAAAAATGGAAAATGATTACTAATGCACTTCATCTTCTCTATGTCATAATCAGTTTTTAAGAGGTAAGGCAATGTTAATAGATAAACATCCCTTGCCTTATGCTGTTGCCTATTAGAGAAACATCAAAGCAGTGATATGATCAATAGTGAAACTGATTCTGATAATCCATATTTACAAGGACACAACAGAACAGAAGTATCATAATAGTCCACGGAGACAGAAAAAGAAACATCCAAATAAGAATCTTAACGTACACATAAAGTCAAATATTTTAGAATTCTTATCACTTTCTAAGCTCTAGAGTTTAGAAACATATAGTTCTTCATCATTAGTAGACTCAGAAAATGGAAATGATTTGAAGTTTGGAGGTGCATTAGGGATGCTTATCAGAATTGATACATTTGAATTACAGTGTTGGAGAAGAATATTTATATTACCATGAACTGCCAGACCCAAGCCACGGTATTTTCATTAACCTCATATGGATGTGAAAGCTGGACAGTGAATAAGGAAGATCGTAGAAGAATTGATGCCTTTGAGTTGTGGTGTTGGAGGAGAATACTAAAAGTGCCATGGACTGTCAAAAGAACCAATAGATCTGTTTTGGAAGAAGTGCAGCCAGAGTGCTCCTTGGAGGCCAGGATGGCTAAGCTTCGTCTCTCATACTTTGGACATATTGTCCGGAGGGAACAGTCGCTGGAGAAGGATGTCATGCTGGGTAAGGTGGAGGGTCAGAGAAAAAGAGGAAGACCCCTAACAAGATGGATCGGCCAGGTGGCATTATTGATGGACTCAAGTGTGGCAGCGGTAGTGAGGTTGGCCCAGGATCGGACATTGTTTCGTTCTGCTGTGCATGGGGTCTCTATGAGTCGGTTCCGACTCGATGGCACCTGACAACAACAACAAGCCAGAAGGACAAACAAATCTGTGTTGGAAGAAGTACAGCCATAATGCTCCTTAGAATTCAGAATGGTCAGTTTGTTTCTCATACTTCAAACATATTATCAGGAGGGACCAATCCTGGAGAAGGACATCATGCTTAGTAAAATGGATGGCTGGTGATAAAGAAGACGACCACTAACAAGATAAATTACCATAGTGGCAGCAGCAATGGACTCAAGTGTGAGGTTGGTGCAGGACCAGAGGGTGTTCCTTTATGTTGTGCATAAGGCCATTTTAAGTCGGAACCAACTAGACAACAGTGACAAGAACCAGATGATCATTTGAAATCATATAAACCTGCAAGTTATAACAAATAACATTTCTCTTTTATGACTCCAGGCTTCAAGTAAGTTCAAATTGAGGTATATATATCTCCATGATACATGTTTGATGAGTGCCTACTATGGATCAAATCTTGTACACCCTATACGTAAGTTCAATTATGTTGTTGTAGTTAGATGCCATCAAATTTTGCACAGCAAAATGAAACACTGCCAGGTCCTTCACCATTGTCTTAATTGTTATGTTTGACCCCATTTCTGCTACTAATGTGTCAGTCCACCTCTTTGGAGGTCTTCCTCATTTTACAATGACCCTCCACTGTACTCTATTGCTGGTGTGGACAACAGAAGTATGTGTGTGCATCATTGTTACTGGACTAGCTGATAGGCAGTCATCTTACTGGTCACAGCCATGGCCTCTGTGTCTGAAGAGCATTTTCTCCTCTTCATTGCAGACCTATCAGCCTCTATTCCTCCACTTTGGAGGAGGCTGATGTTCACCTCAGCATAACGCATGTCTTAAACATCTCCAGTAACAACTATTCTCCCATCATGGTGTCCCAGCTGGCCACCAAAGTTCTATACCTGTCACTTGTGTTGGGGCAGGTCTCCAAGAACCTCCTCCTGCCCTTTGACCCTTTGGCCAGTGAACAGATGTTTCCGTAATCCTAGCAGGATATGAGATGAAAATATACACAAAATCCGTACCTGGCTGAAAATCAAATTCCATCATGTGCTTTTGCGTATCCAGGAAACCCTGGCCTGGTCCTACATGAGTCATTAAAAGCAGCTGGTTTTCCAGAGTGTTTAGTGTGTGACGGCCAGGGAAACGTACTGGTGCCTCACGTGCTGGCCCCTCTCCCACCACCATCACATGTCTATTGGCCCTGCACTCTGTGTACTTGCCAGTTTGGTCTATATCTCCCACAACTCTATTGTGCCCAAAGGATGGACTATTGTGAATTTGCAAAAAGAAAATCCAACCTTATCCTCCTTTCTTGCTGTCCCTCCATATACACACACACACACACACACACTCATATGCTCTGTTTTGCCATAGGAATAGAAATATGGTTCTATTTTTACGGGGGGAAATGACAATGTTTGTTTTGTTTTGTTTATTATGTCCTTTTCAAAGTTCAGTTACAGTAGCAATAAAATAAGAGTTTAAAATTTACATTGTCAGAAAATTTTGAACCCAGACTGTGTTGTTTACTAACAATACGACCTCGAGAATGATATTTACTGACTGTATTTTTTTAATTTTTTTTTTTTCTTATGGAGTCCTGGTACAGCATCTCGGATAAGCACTAGACAGCAAGGTTGGTTTAACCCACAAGTTCAAACTCACCAGCCACTCCTTAGAAACACTAGACAGAGTCACTAGGAAACGCTATACAGAACCCACTCAATGGCACTTAACAACAACAACAATCAACTATGCCTTAAATGGTAGACACTATCAGTGCTTTTAAACTTTATGTAAAGGAGAGCTCAGGGTAGAATTGTGGAATCAAGAAAAAACATAATTGGAGAGGTAGAGTCAGAGACATACATACATGAAAAGCCTTTGATGATTCATTTTCAATTTATGTATGCCACATTGTTAAGGAAATACTATTACAGAGAGAAAATCACTTTGGAACAGAAAAGCCAACTAAAAATTTAAGGGCCACAGAACTGCTGGAAAAGAAGGGTGAGTTCCACATTGTAGTTGTTATTTTTGTACAGGTCACTGCTGACACTGCAAAATAGAACTGAATAGATTTGATCTTACCATGAGTAACCAGCTTCCCAAAATGTTCACCCATGTGTAGTGAATTACAATGTCCCAAGGTTGTTGTTGTTGTTAAGTACCGTGGTTGTTGTTGTTGTTGTTAAGTACCGTGGTTGTTGTTGTTGTTGTTGTTGTTGTTGTTGTTAGGTGCCATTGAGTTGGTATTGACTCATAGCGACCTGACCTTATTTATGCAAAGCAGAGTGAAACACTGCCCGATCCTGGGCCAACCTCACTATCATTACCATGCTTGAGCCTATTGATGCTGCCACTTTGTCAATACATCTTGCTGGGGGTCTTCCTCTTTTTCTCTGACCATCCACGGTACCAAACAAAGTACTATGGTAGACCTTAATAAATTCCTCCCTAAAAACAAACAAAAATCCACAGTATGCCAGTGAATTATGTATTTTGACAGACATTGTTGTCCATAGGATTAATGTCACAAAACAAGCTTGTATAACAGTATGCTGTTGTTACTAAGTGTTGTCAAGTCTGTTAGATTCATAGCTACCCTTTATAGGGTTTCTGACACTTTAATCATCACAGAAGCGGAAAGCCTCATCTTTCTCTACAGGAGTGGCTAACAAGCTACTACCATGGACTTTGTAGTTCACAGTCCAGTGCTAGCATGCTACCACTGTGCTCTGTATAGCAGCATATAGATTTAAAAAAATAATAAAGTGGCCCAATTGTTTACATCATCTAAATGTCAGATA
>NW_006408549.1:24931033-24933534 GCF_000296735.1 Chrysochloris asiatica
TCATGTTTTCTATAAATGTGCACTTTAAATGTATACATTTTACTGATAAATACAAGATGTATATAAAGTAGTGTAACTGTCAAAATATTACAACCTAGAAAATCAGACTTCAAAAATAATGTAAATAACTGAACTTAGGTATAACCTTGTTTTATTCTCATTTATGTATGTCCGAAAACTATAACTAGTCTCTAACTCTCTAGAAAGTTCTTGATACAGTTGATGAAATGTCACTAAACTTCGTATGTTGTTAAGTGCTGTCAAATCAGTTCCCAGTCATAGGAGCCCCATATAATGTTCCGAAGGAGCAGCTGAAGGATTTGAACGAACAAACTTGTAGTTAGCAGTCTAGCGCTTATCCTACAGCACCACAAGGCAACAGAGTACTACATTATCCTAATCTTACTGCCAACATAGCTTTATTTTATTTTATCAGAGTAACAGCTCTCTAAGGATGAACTATATGATTTTTTAGATTCTATTCATTTTGCACTGTGAGAGACAACCCTAGCAAAATTTTCTCTATATCATCTGGATATTTTTAACTGTATTTCTGATAGATTCCCAAAGTAAGTAATTAACAGAAATAAATCCAAACCCTATTTTTATTTAGCTTTTTAACTCTTTCTTCTATGACAAACAGCTATATTTTTTCAACTATTTTGTCATCATTGACAGAAAAAAAGAGCCCAGAACTACTGTAAAATTGAGTTCTTGGAGATTTAGCATGGATAAGGAACTCAGAAATCTAGGATTTTAGTCGTTATTTGAGAAAATAATTAATTATTCATTTGTGATATGATAGAGTTGCCTCATTCGTTTATATAATAAATTCAACTTTAAGAAAGATGTTCAATTAAAAAATGGGCACAGGACATGAATAGACACTTCACCAAGGAGGAGATCCAGGCAGCTAACAAACATATGAAGAAATGCTCATGATCACTAGCCATTAGAGAGATGCAAATCAAAACAACAATGAGATATCATCTCACATCAGCAATAATAACAAAGATCAAAAATGTAGAGGACAATAAATGTTGATGAGGATATGGAGAGACTGGACCCTCTTACATTGCTGGTGGGATTACAAAATGGTCCAACCACTCTGGAAAACAATATGGTGCTTCCTCAAAAGGTTAGAAATAGAAATACCTTATGGTCCAGTAATTCCCCTACTTGGTATTTATCCACAAGAAATGAGAGTCATAAGATATATGCACACCAATGTTCACAGCAGCACTATTTACAATAGCAAAAAGATGGATACAGCATTAGTGCCTGCCCGTCAGTGGAAGGATGGATAAACAAATTTTGGTACATACACACAATGGAATATTATGCTATCATGAAGAATAACAAGGAAGCAGCAAGCCACAGCATAACATGGATGAACCTTGAGGCCATTATGCTGAGTGAAATTAGTCAGTCACAAAAGGAGAAATACAGTATAGGGCAATTATTGTAAAAGATTAAGAAAAAGCACCCACATTAAAAGGGGGGGGAGCTTTTTTCATTGATTTTTTAATTTTTTTGTTGATTTTTTTTTAATTGATTTTTTTAAAAAATTTTGTTACTGGGGTGTATAGGGTGGGATAAGGTGAGGGAGGAGAAGGGGGAGAACAGGGTAAGGAATAGTCAGAGGATAGTTGAGCACAGGTTAGGGAATAGACTCAGGATAGTTTGGGTGCTGGGGGGGTAATACACTAGAATGTGAAGGGGAAAGGAAAAACAAGGCGGATGGGAGAATAGCTAGGCAGGTTTACATAGGCTAAATAGGACAGAGGTAAATAACGATGTAAGCACAACCGTGGAACAACAGGGCTCAGGGATACAAAAATTGAGGCATGGTGTGAATGGATAAAAGTGGGGAAATGATGTTAAAATGCTTGGCTGTCTTTTGAATCTTGGTTTACCTTGCCTACTATTGTAAAATAGACACTTGAAGGGGAGAGAGAAGAATAGCCAGAAACATCACCAGACAAAGCGTATAAGTCTGTCTTCAGTCTATAACTGATTGGAATACCTAAAATGGGCCTAGAATTTGTCCAGTGAAGGAGGTTCCCTGCAGAGCCTTTGCATTGCACAAGACCATAGGTGGAATCTTGATCCCCATCCAGAATCTTTTAAGGTGGGACATTTCCACTTGAAAGTACAAGCAGACCAGTCTGGAGCAGCTAGAAGAACAAGATAATTCTTGGAAGAAAGACCAGCAGAAAAAAATAAAAAAACAGTAACAGCAGTCCAATTGACTACTACAAGAATAAGGAAATTGTTCCCCAGGGAGCAATCAAGGCAAGTAAGTGGTCAGGTCCTCTCAAGATAAACCCCCTTCCAAGACTGAAACGCAAATGAAATACACTAGTAGGCATATGGTCCTCCTGCTGACCATGTTGGTCACCGATAAGGGGAAGTGGGGGTAATACAGCAATGAAGTTGTGAACTAAGTCCAACTACATTCAATAGACTCCTGTTAACCTGGACTGAGACCTGGTTAACCA
>NW_006408549.1:24934622-24936380 GCF_000296735.1 Chrysochloris asiatica
AAACAGTTCTATAACTAATATTGTTACTATTTATAGTTCTGTGCTAATATTGTTACTACTAAGAATATAAACATTTAGGAGTCTTCGTGTGGTGCTGTGGGCTAATGTGTCAGAATGCAAAGTTGTCTGAAGTGCAAGGTCAGTGGTTCAAGCTCACTAGCTGTTCCTTGGGAACCCAATACAGGGTCGCTATGGGTTGGAATCGACTCAACGGCACTTAACAACAACATAGTAATAGCGATATTAATTTTTAAAAGTTAAAATGTGCACTGAGCAAATAATATAAGTAATGAGTACTATTTAAACATATTTTATTTCATTTATACATGCTACAAAGCATTTTATTATTTATAAAAATATATAGATAAAATGTTTAAGGATTCATGACTGAATGTACTTCATACTATAATAATTCATTTTAAAAATATAGCGATTCTGAAGTTTAAATGTAAATTATTTGTCTAAATGATAGATTTTGCAATTGACTTAAAATCAGAAAAAATAATTTGAAAAAATTAAATAGATCCTCATGGAAAGTATATTGTTGATTTCAATTACCCAATTTAAATACTCACTTTCAATTTCTTGAATCAACTGTTTGTAATGTTCAACCTTAGTGATATCAATTAGTTTTTCAGTCAAGTTACTCAGCAGATATTGTGTGTACAAATATTTAATGATTTGTTCAGAAGTTAAAATGGATTCTTTCTTTCAATGATTTTTGTAAAGGTTACTAAACTTTACTTCCCACTTTATAAAATGTGTCAATATGGTAGTCTGTTACAGATGGTATGTTTATATCATTTTTGGCATTGAAATCACACAATAATGGTAACATTTACAAACATCATTTTTCTATACATGGTTTCTTCTTAAAAGATTATTGCTTTAGAAGTTACTTTCTCATTCACTTTGAAAGCTATACTTTACATGGGAAAGGTGTGTTTTGTGAGACTTCTGAAAACATATACTAAGTAACATTATTGACAGCTATTTGTCATTACAGATAGGTAGAAAATTTGGAATAGTTCCCTTTCTCTATATAAAAATGAATGGTTTATTGGATATTTCAATGCATTTTATAGTAAAATGTTAATTTTGATAAGAATGTTAGGCTGACAGAATAATTGCAAAACTAACATTAATCTTGTTTCTCTCAAGATGGTTCCAACTTCTAGCAACCCCCAACTGTTATACAGAAGAACCACTCCATAGGGTGTTATTGATTGTAATCTCTACAAAGCAGATCAATAGGATTTTCTAACTACAACTGGGTAAATTCAAGCACAAACTGTTGCACTATACTTTCCACTCATTCTCCTCTGATATTAACATCTATCATTTGCTGTTATGGTTGTTAGTGCCATCCAGTTGGCTCCAATTCATAGTGACCACATGCTTAACAGAAAGAAATACTGCCAAGACCTGCAGCATCCTCACAATTGTTACTCTTGAGCTCACTGCTGCTGCTACTGTGCACAATCTATCCCGTTGGGAATTTTTCTCCTTTTCACTCACCCACCACTTTACTAAATATGATGTCATCCAGGGACTTGTCCCTCCTGATAACATGTACAAAGTATGAAACACAAAGTCTCACTTTCCTGGCTTCTAAGAAGTGTTGGAAGACGTGCAGCCAGAGTGCTCCTTGGAGGCCAGAATGGCCACACTTCGTCTCTCATACTTTGGACATATTGTCAGGAGGGACCAGTCACTGGAGAAGGATATCATGTTTGGTAAGGTGGAGGGTCAGAGAAA
>NW_006408549.1:24936480-24941399 GCF_000296735.1 Chrysochloris asiatica
GTTTCGTTCTGTTGTGCAAAGGGTTGCTATGAGTCGGTACCCACCTCAATGGCACCTAACAACAATAACAAGCATTCTGGTACTTCTTCCAATAAATTTGCTTGTTCTTCTGGCAGTCCATTCTTAAACACCATAACACAAATGCATCGACTCTTCTATGGTCTTCCTTATATACTGTCCAATTTTCACATTAATATAAGACTATTGAATATTCTATGGCTTGCACCATGTGCACCTTAGTCCTCAACCTGACACCTTTGCTCTGGAACACTTTAAAGAGATCTTCTGAAGCAGATTTTCCTAATGTAATATTATCCTTTGATTTCTTACTGATGCTTACATGAGTGTTGATGGTGAACCCAAGCAAATTGAAGTCTTTGACAACTTCAATCATTTCTCAGTTTATCATATTATTTATTGGTCCAGTTGTGAGAATTTTGTGTTCTTTACATTGAGGTGCAACCCATGATGAAAGTGTAGTCTTTGATCTTCATCAGAAAGGCTTTCTATTTTTTAGCTTTTTATTGTGAATTGAGGAAGGTTTATAAACCAGATCATCAGCTTTACAGTCAACAAATCATACACTTTGTTTCATCTCAATAATTACAAACCCCTCTGTGAAATAACAGTTATCCTGCTTTATCCCTGTGATTCCTATTTGTATTTCACCCACCTTCATATCCTTTTACAACCTTGTCCTTCATAAAATGTTGCCCTTTTGGTTTTGAATGACTGAACATTCCATGGTGAGCATACTTTACTAGTGTTGCTATCCTCTCCGCCCATAAACTTACCTATGTTTGGCTGAAAATTGGGCCATGATTGCATGTTCCTTTCCAGACTTGAAGGTTGCTGGAGGGCCATAGTCTCAGGTTCCTCCAATCGCTTTCTGACCAGTAAACCTGTTTTGTTTTTCAATTATTAAATAATTTTGAGTTTTGTTCAGTATTATTGTACATTCCAGAACATCTGATTTTGTTCATAACAAACCTGCATATAGAGCTAAAGAATACTGAATGGTTTCAAATCAGGAAAGCTGTGTGCCAAGGTTATAGTTTTCTCCCACTCTATCAGGAACCCTCTAATGTGATCCTTTTCAGGGCAGTTGGTAGTGGAAGATGGGCACTGTCTATTTCTTCTGGTCTCAGAGTCATGAAGACCGATATTCCCATATTTCATTAGTTCATTGGACTACTTGATTTCAAGTCGTTTCAATTCTTATCACTCTTCTTTCTTCAGCCATGTGGTAAGTCGCTTAAGTCCTCTTCGCTTTCAGTAAGCAAGGTTTGCTCGTCTGCATTTCTCAAATTGTTAATGAGTTTTCCTCTAATCCTGATGCATCGTTCTTCTTGATATAAACCAGCCTCTTGGATTATTTGCTCAGCATGCAGATTGGATAAATATGCTGAAAAAATATAACCTCGGCACGCAGCTTTCCTGATTTTAAACCGTTCGGTATTCTCTAGCTCTATAAACAGGTTCTTTATGAACAAAATTAAGTGTTCTGAAATATATACTTTTTCCAATGTCATCCATAGCTTGTCATGATCCACACAGCCAAAAGTCTTTGCACAGTCAATAAAGTACAGGTAAATATCTTTCTGGTATTCTCTGCTTTCAGCCAAAATCCATCTGTCCTCAGCTATGATATCCCTTGTTCTACGTCCTTGTTTGAGTGTGGGTTGAACCTCTGGAAACTCCCTGTTGATATACTGTTGCAATCATTTTTAAAATATCTTCAGCAAAATCTTGCTTGTGAGTAATGTTGTTTGTTGATTTCCTCCTTCCATTGAGTCACCTATCTTTGGAATGGACACAAATATGGATCACTTCCAATCAATTAGCCAGGTAATTTTGTTGGTGTGTTCTTGGTGTAAATTTCTTTTTATTAAAATTTTTATTAAATAATTTTGGTGTGAATTTCTAGATGTAAATATGTGATTGCCTCCAGTCTACATAAGTTTGTTGAAAGATTTCAATTTGTATCTGTGGGGCAATTGTTAAAATTAACAAATTATCATTAATACAATCCTATTAATTAACAGATTTTACTTGAATTTTCACTAATCCTTTTTTTTTTTTCAAATTCTAGGCTCTAGTGCAGCATCCATCATTGCATTAATTGCCCTGTCTTCATAGCTTCCTGTTTGTGATAGTGCCTCAGACTCTTTCTTATCTTTCAGGATTGACACATTTAAAGAGTACTAATTGATTCCTTGTATGATGCTATGTTCTGGTAGCGTAGTGGTTATGAATCGGGCTGCGAACCACAAGGTCAGCAGTTTGAAACTACCAGCTGTTCCACAGGAGAAAGATGAGGGTTTCTGCTCCCGTAAAAATTTATAGCCTCAGAAACCCTGTACAGGGTTGCTATAAATCAGAACTGACTCCAGGGCACTTAACAACAACAGCATGATGCTATAGGAAAAACACTTCACTGATAACCACAAGGCTCATAGTTCAAACCCATCAGCCACTTCTTGGAAATTCTATACAAGGTTGCTATGAGTCAGAAATGACTCTAAGGCACTTAACAACAATTAAGTCCTGGTGCTGAACTGTAGGATAAACACTGGACTTCTGACCACAAGGTTGTCAGTTCAACCCCACCAGCTGTCTCTTACAAACCCTACATATGATCTCTTTGGGTAGGAACCAACTTGATGGTGAATCTTGCCTACATCAATTATTACTGTAGTATTCTAATGGTGATTTTTCTTTTTTGCTTATTCCACTATAGGTTTACCAATTTGAATAATTCTATAAGAAGCAACTTCTGCTTCTCATGTATTTATTAACTTCTCCAAGTACAAACAATCTCGAATTTGCAATGTGGATCCATCCTGACAACTCCAATACAAATTATCTCTGACATAGTTACACACTATGTCAGAGATACAGAAAATTACACACTGCACCATTGTATGTTTTACATATATATTTAACTAAAGATAAGATGTGCAAGAAAAGGAAAAAAAACTCAGATATGCTCGTAAATATAGTTCTTTGAAACTGAAAAATGCTAATATAGTTGACTCATAAATATACATGAGTATATTATTGTTTTATATAATATGGTATGCTGTTGTTCTTAAATGCCGTCAAATTGGTTCAGACTCATAGTGACTCTGCATAGGGTTTCTGAGGAGTGGCTGGTGGGTTTGACAGACCTTGAGGTTAGCAATCCAATGCTTATCCTAGAGTGCCACACCAATTTATTTTGTCACTTATTTTTTCTAGGTTTGGTTACTGAAAGTTATTTCTGGTTGGTGTCTATGCCCTTTCAACACACCCTAAGTTTTTTTGTACTGTCCTATTACAAATTTTCCTGCATCATCTTGGATTTTCCCTTCGAGGGCCCTGGAATCTATCAATTTTCAAAGGAACCTTAGTTTCTTTTGTTAGAGAATGGTATTCAGAACTCAAGATCTCATCACTAGATATGCTCATTGCTCCTAGGCTAGCATTATAACTAGGCCCTGAAAAGTATAAGAATGTATACTAGCAGATACGTAGAGAAACAGTTGTATCTCCCTATCTATGTATCTATTGTCTATGAAAACTACAAGTACATATTTATAATTCTGATTTCAATCTAATACCATAGCTTCTAGTTTCCCTCCTTTTCTTGTTTGAGATATATTTCACCAAGAGTAAGACATCTTGCTTTCCTGTTCTACATTTTTTTAAGGATTTGCAAAATTCTAGTATACACGTAAAACTAGCTATACACGTAAAACTAGCTTACAAATTTACTCACTACAATACAATATTTGTGTACAGTTATTATTTTTTTCATTAGCCTTTATTGTCCTTTTGAAATATTATTTATCAAGCTTTTGCAGTAGGTTACTTTACTTCCTATGTTGTTGTAATGTTAATATTTTGTAATAAAATATGGTTTATGGATAACACTTTTTATTTCAATTGGGTTGTTTATAACTATGTTATTTAATTATCAAACATTTGGGATTTATCCAAATATTTGTGAATTTCCATTTTAATTATTTTTTGCTGTGAGGACATACTTTTTGTGATTTCTATTCAATTTAATATGTGAAGGTTTTGCTTAATAGGCCAGTACATGGTCTCTTTGGGTAAATATTCTATAGAACAAATCAGATTCACTGACCATACTGAAAACTGCATGTACTTTCTTACTGTTCTATAAATATTAATTTTGTGCTTTGCTTGACAACTCCACCTGATTCTGATATGTTTTTCTTAAAACAGAATTCTCAGAATCAAATCAATAAATCAATGGAAACATTACTCCTTTTTATATTTTTTGGCTGAAAATCCAAAGAGGAACACATATTGTCTCATCTTTGGCATTTATTGTGTGGAAATCCTGCCAACTCTAAGATCTTTACATATAGAGATAAAATTAAATGTTCTAACAACAAACAGTATGCCCTTAACTTTCTTTACCTTACTCCCTTGCTTACAAAATGGTCTCAATGCAATCTCATAATATGAAAGAGTACCAAATGGCTAAGGGACTTACTGATAGGAAATGTAATCATTTTCAAGTAGAGTATTAATTTTTCCCTAAATAAATCTAAAATATAGATGAGAAGGCAGGAATACTCAAGGAAACCGGTGAAAACATTGATACATTATAGAGAATACAATCAATGTTATCAAAAAATATGTGTACAATTTATTGAAAGGAAAACAAATTTTCAGTGTAAACTTTTACCTAAAGCACAAAAGAACAATAAAATATTTCCTTTAAATAGAAGGAAAGTGACAATCTTATTGAACAGAAGCAAAAGAACCTATCTCCTTAAATACAACATATATTATGCTGTTGTTTAATATAAACATCTATCTATCTATCTATGTTGTTAGGTGTTTTTTGAGTAACCTCCCACTCCTAGTGACCCAGTGCAAAGCAAAACGAAATACTGCCCATT
>NW_006408549.1:24942579-24945928 GCF_000296735.1 Chrysochloris asiatica
ATCCACACAGTCAAAAGCCTTTCAATAGTCAATAAAGCATAGGTAAACATCTTGCTGTTATTCTCTGCTTTCAACTAAGATCAATCTGACATCAACAATGATAGTCCTCATTCTACATCCTCATCTGAATCTGGCTTCAACCTCTAGTAGTTCTCTGTCAATGTACTATTGCAGGCATTTTTAAATTATGCTTAGTAAAATTTTACTTGCATGCGACAGTAATGATATTGTCTGATGAGTTCTGCATTTGTTAGTCACCTCTCTTTGGAACAGGCATAAATACGGATCTCTTCCCATAAGTTGGCCATATAGCTGTCATCCAATTTTCTCAGAATGTATTAGTTAGTGTTTCCAGTGCTGCCCCAGTTCAATGAAGTATTTCAGTTTGTATTTAGTCAATTCCCAGACCCTTGTTCTTTGACAGTGCCTTCAGAGTACCTTGAACTTCTTCCTTCAGTACCATTGGCTCTTGATCATATGCTACCAACTGAAATGTTTGAATAGTGACCTTTTTTTGGAGGGGAGGGCGCAGAGATGCTATGTATTCCTTCCAACTGTTTAGGAAGTTTTCTGCATCATTCGATATCTCCCCCGCCCCCTCCATTGTTGTTATTAAGTGCTGTTGAGTTGGTTCTAATAGCAAGTCTGTATAGAGTTTCTGAGGAACAGCTGGTGAATCTGAACTGCCAATCTTTCCTTTCAAACTGACCTTGTAGTCAAGTGCATTGTACTGCAACACTGCACCATAGAAATACTTCAACATTGAAAGTCAAGACTTAAATATTTTCTTCAGCTTGAGAAATTCTGAGTTTGTTCTTCCCTTTTGGTTTTTGTACATTTTATTATATGCTTGTCTTTGTCTTCTAGAGATGCCATTTGAAATTTTCTGTTCAGCTTTTTACTTCCTCATTTCTTCCATTTGCTTTAGTATCTCTATTCTGGAAAATAAGTTTCAATCTTTTCTGACATCCATGTTGGTCTTTTCCTTCTTTCTTGTCCTATTAATGACTTTTTGCTTTCTTCCTTTATGATGTTCTTGATGTCAACCCACAACTCTTCCAGTCTTTAGTCATTAGTGTCTAATGCCCCAAATCTGTTCTTGACATGATCTTTAAATTCAGGTAGGATATGTTCAAGGTCATATTTGTATGAATTTGTCTTAATTTTCTTCAGCATCAGCCTGAATGTTCACATGAGTAATTGAAGGTCTGTTCCACAGTCTGCCCTGGCCAAGTTTTGGTTGATTATATGAAGCTTTTCTATGACCTCTTCCCACGGATGTATTCAGTTTGATATTGTTTATTCCATCTAGTAAGGTCCATATGTTTGGTCATCTTTTGTGTTGTTTAAAGAACATATTTGCAATGAATAAGTCATTGGTCTTGCAAAATTCTATCATGTGATCTCCAACATCATTTCTATCACCAATGTCTTATTTTCCAACTAGTGATCCTTCTTTTTTTGCTTCTAACTTTTGCATTCCAATCACCAGTAATTATCAATAAATCTTGATTGCATGTTTGATCAGTTTCAGAGCTGAAGAAGTTGGTAGAATTCTTCAATATCTTCATCTCTGGCTTCAGTGGTTGGGACACAAATTTGAAATAATAGTGGCATTAAGTGATCATCCTTGTAGGTATATAGATACCATCCTATTACAGAAAGCATCACTCTTCAAGCTAGGTCATGAAATGTTGGTTTTGATGATGAATGCAGTACCATTCCATTTCAGTTTTTCATTCCTGGCAAAGTAAACTATATGATTGTCAGAATCAAAATGGCCAATACCTGCCCACTTCTGGCTAGCGTATCATTCACTATGTATTCCATTTCTTTCTGGATAACTTCCAATTTTCCTACATTCACATTGTGCACTTTTCATATTAATATATGTTTATAGCTGTTTATTAGGAGCTCTGGTAGCGTAGTGGTTACATGTGAGGCTGCTAGCCTCAAGGTCAGCAGCTCAAAACTATCAGCTGTTCAATGGGAGAAAGATGAGGTTTTCTGCTCCTGTAAAGATTTACAGCCTCAAAAACCCTATGCAGGGTCACGGTAAGTTGGAATTGACTCCACAGTACACCACCACTACCACCGTAGCTGTTTGTCCTCATTTTAAGTTTTGTCCCATCAACAAATGAAGATACTGAAAGGTTTATTCCATTTGCATCATCACAGTCAACTCTACTTGAGAAAGTAGCTCTTTTCCATATTTTAAGTGTCTTCCGACCTGAGGGGACCATCTTTTAGTGATATACCTAGTAATATTCTGATGGTATTATTCATAATGCTTCAATGTTCAATATTCTAGTGCTATCTGGCAGTGTTCCACGGCTATTCGTAAGTTTTTCAATGGCTAAACATTCAGAAGTAATCATTCTCTCCTGCCTAGTCTGAAATCTCAGCTGAAACCTATCTATCATGACTGACATTGCTAGTACTTAAAATACAGATGGCATAGATTGCAGCATCATAGCAATGCATAAGATACCTCAATAAGGCAAACTGACAGACAAGTAGTTGATAGATATTTGTTGTTCAGTGCTTTTGAGTCAGTTCTGACTTGTAGCGATCCTTTATAGGGATATGAGCAGTGGCTGGTGAGCTTGTACCACTTACTTTGCAGTTCAAACAGGCCATGAAGTCCAGTGCATTAACTTTCTGTGCCACACTGCTTCTTGGAAACTCTAAAAAGGGTTGCTATGAATTGTTATTTAGTGCAGTTAGTTGACTCAGTTCTGACTCATAGCAACCCTCTATAGAGTTTCTGAGGAGCAGCTGGTGAGTTTGAACTACTGACCTTGTGATTCGCAGTCCAGTGCTGATCATATAGCACCACATTAGGAGTGGTGGTGGTTGTGTGCCATTGAGTTGGTTTCCAAGGCTGTAAACCTTTTGGGGAGCAGAAAATCTTATCATTCTCCAATGAAGCAATTGGTAGATTTGAACTTCTGACCTTGTGGTTAGCAGCCCAGTTCATATTCCACCATGCTATCAGTGTTCCTTTATATATATGTTGTTGTTTTTTAAGGCAGTACCAACTCATAGCAACCCTGTTTACAAGGAAAGACTGGTGAGCTCCAACCACTGAACCTTTGGATCAAACTGACTCTGCAGGCCAGCACATTAACTCACAGCACTACACCACAACTTCTTTATACGTATTCTACTTCAACATGTATTTGTGGGAACATGACCAAACATATAAAAAATAGTAAGTTGGATAAAGTTTTAACTAAGTACAGTGATTATTGTACTCAGGAATAATTCCTAAATGCAATATATACATTGCATATATTTGCTGTATATATTCTGAATATCTACTACATACATAGTATGTATATATATA
>NW_006408549.1:24947753-24948849 GCF_000296735.1 Chrysochloris asiatica
AAACCCTTTGAGTGAGTCTTGTTAACCTCCCTCAACTGCACACTTCTTAGTTTTTTAGGGCTTGGACCTTACTTGTAGTGAGTTACTCTTTCACTGCTAGATTTCAGTGAAACAAATATGCTGCAGATTTTTGGATTTGTCTTCATGGACATATAACTTGAAAGATATGATGAGTTATATAAATTGGTTTTTTAATACGTCAGCATTTTAATTATTAGCTTATACTCTGAAAAGTAGCATGGTTGTGGGAAAATTAAAATTGTCAAAGGCTTCATTCTATTTGAGTCAATCATTAATGTCCATGGAAGCAGAACATTCAAGGAAAGAAGCAGCATATTGCACTGTGCAAATCTGTTCCAAAAGGTTCATTAAAGTGTTAAAAACCAAAGATGTCGCTATGGTGACTAAAGTGCTTCAGGTCAATCCTTCATCTTTTGAGTAGTTTCATTTGCATAGAAAATCTAGTCAATAAAATAGGAAGACAGAAGAAGAACTGATGAATTCAAAATATGGTGTTAGCATAGAATATTGAATAAACAGTGAACTGTCAGAACAAATCAATCTTAGAAGAAATTTTCTGAGAATGCTCCTCAGAATCAAAGACAGTGAGACGTTGGCTCTCTTTGGACACATTAACAATGAAGGTCAATGGCTAGGAAAGGACATCATTGTTGGTAACATGAGGGGTTGGCAAAGGTAAGGGAGGTAGTTAGTGAGATGGATTAACACAATGGCTGAAACAATGAACTCAAGCATAGCAACAATTATATAGATGACACAATTCTATGCTACATTTCATTCTGTCATATATACAAGGTCCCTCTGATTTGGTGCTAACACTATAGCAATAACTAACAACAAAATGTTAGAGAAAACAACTACTCCACTTTAAACCTTGTGTGAAATGCTTTGTAGCTATTCCCATTCCTCTGACAACTCTTTGAATTTTGTAAAGAAAATGTATCCATATAAGCTATTTGTTGTTATTAAGTGCTGTCAAGTCAGTTTCGGCTCACAGCAACCCTGTACAGGGTTTTGGAGGAGTGACTGGTGAACTTGAACTGCGGACCTTGCTGTTCAAACCAACCTTGCAGTC
>NW_006408549.1:24949122-24949734 GCF_000296735.1 Chrysochloris asiatica
CGGGAGAAAGATGAGGCTTTCTGCTCCCGTAAAGATTTACAGCCTCGGAAAGCCTGTAATGGCTTTATAAATGTAAAAATGTAAAAATACAAGTTTTAATGTCAATAATAAATTTACTCTAACATACTAATTTGCATACTACTGAAAGGGTAAAGTAGCAACAGACAGGATACATGAAATTCTCGTTACTTAGCACTGATTCTAGGCACATGAAAAAATACAGTGATGCAGTTATAAGGAGTGCTGCTGGTATGGTGGGCTAAGCACTGGACTGCTAACCAAAAGGTCAGTAGTCTGAATCTGCCAACTGCTCTAAGGGAGAAAGATGAGGCTTTCTACTCCCATAAAAATTTATTGCATCAGAAATCTTATACAGGTTGTTATGACCACACACAATATCTTTCCTACCTAATGCTGAAATAACAAAATATAACAGCAGAGTGTCAGCAGTCCTGGCAGTTTCTTGGCTTTTCTGGATATTCTATCGTATTCTTTGGTGATTCCTAGCATTCTTTAACCTTGTTTGGTACGTCTTTTTTCTGTCTTCCTCCTGTGTGTGCTTCTGTGTCTGAACCATACTTAACACCACTGTCTGTTGCCCAATCATGAATG
>NW_006408549.1:24950319-24951906 GCF_000296735.1 Chrysochloris asiatica
GAAATGAGAAATTCATCACATTCATAATCAAAAAGAATATTTTCGAGATCCATCTTGAAGTGCAATGCTCTCTGTGATAAGATAATATCCATATGCCCACAAGGAAGACCAGTTAATACCACTAGTATACAAATGTATATATCAACCATTAAAGCCAGTAATAACATTGAAGAATTCTAAGAGTTTCTTCTGTATGAAACTGATCAAACATAAATTCAAGATGTATTGGTAATTACTGGTGAATGGAGTCATACTCCATTGGAAACAAACAGGAATGATCAGTAGTTGGAAAAGATGACCTTGGCGATAGAAATAATACTGTAGATTGCATGACAGAATTTTGCAAGACCAATGACTTTTTCACTGCAAATGCCTTTTGAAACAACGTAAAAGATGATTACACACATGGACCTCAGCAGATGGAATACACAGAAATCAAACTGACTACATCTGTGGGAAGAGACAGTTGAAAAGCTCAGTATCATTAATCAAAATAAGTCTAGGGGCAGACTGTGGAATAGACCATCAATTATTTATATGCAGGTTCAGGCTGAAGCTGAAGATAATTAAAATAAGTCCATGAGAGTCCAAATATGACCTAGTTCATAAACCACATTAATTTAGAGACAATCTCAAGAACAAATTTGATGCATTCAACACTGACACTAATGACTGAAGGCTAGAGATGGACGACATCAACAACATCAAACAGGAAGAAAGCAAAAGGTCATTAAAAAGAAGAAAAATAAAAGACCAAAATGGATGTCAGAAGAGACTCTGAGACTTGCTCTCCAGCATAGAGATGCCAGAACAAATGGAAAAGATGAAAAGGTAATAGAGCTGAACAGCAAATTTCAAAGGGCAGCTCAAGATTCCAAGTAAATTGTTATAGCACATTATGCAAATAGCAGGATTTAGAAAACAAAAGGGAAGAACATGCTCAGCATTTCTAAAGCCAAAAGAACTGAAGAAACAATTGAAGCCTCCACTTGAAATACTGGAGGATTCTAAGGTCAACATATTGAATGGTGTAGAAAGCATCAAAAGAAGATGGAAGGTACAGAGTCACTGTACCAAAAAGAAATGGTTGATGTTGAACCATTTCAAGAAGTAGCATATGATCAAAGAGCATTGGTACTAAAGGAAAAAAATCCAAGATATACTGGAGTACACGTTGAAATCTTTCAACAAATTTATGCAGCACTTCAGGCACTTACTCATCGATGTTAAGAAACCTGGAAGATAGCTACATGGCCAAATGATTGCAAGAGATCCATATTGGTGCCCATTCCAAAGAGAGGTGATTCAATGGAATGTAGAAATCTTTGAATTGTGTCATTGATATTGTGGGAAAAAAATTATACTCCTGTTTATTATAATATTCGGGTAACTTTTTTATTTCCTGAAGTAAAGACTTTATGATCTCTATCTTTTTCTTTGGTTACTTCCTGAAGTGAGTGAAGAAATTATGGTCACTTTCTTTTTATTTAAACCACTTCCTGGAGTAAGGAATTTATGATAACTTTCTTTTTCCTTAAACTACTTCCTGGATCAAAGACTGACCCCTCTCTTCTTTTCCTAAAGTAG
>NW_006408549.1:24952875-24954396 GCF_000296735.1 Chrysochloris asiatica
AACATTAGTCAAATCTGCTGCACATGACCTCTTAAAAATGTTCAAGATGGAAAATGTCAGTTTGAGGACTAAGGTGTGCCTGACCCAAGCCATTGCATGTTCAATAGCCTCATATGCATGTGAAATTTGGACAACGAATAAGGAAGACTGTAGAATAAGTGATTTATGATGCTGGAAAGCAATATTAAGTGTACCATGTACTACAAAAGAACAAACAGATCTGTGGTGGAAGAAGTACAGCTAGAATGCTGCTGAGAAGACAGGTTGGTGGGATATCGTGTCCCATACTTAGGACATGTTATCAGGAGGGACCAGTCCCTGGAGAAGGACATCATGCTTGGTAAAGTGGATGATTAGTGAAAAAGAGGAAGACCTCCAACAAGCCTGAAATTTGGACAATGAATAAGAAAGACTGTAGAAGAATTTATAAAAGCAGCCATCAATTTTTTTAACAACCAAGATGAGAAACAGAAGAATCAAAAAGATAAACATGTCTGCATTAAATATCAGACGCTGTGGTGTGCCATCACACACTCACCCCAGCCCAGAGCAGGAAAAAGCACAGCAGACCCTGCAACCTGCTTTCGGTGTGGGCAGGCTGGACACTTGGCTAAAGCGTGCCCTAACCTCAGGCCACCAACCATTCCATGCCCAATATGTGGTCAATGGGGCCACTGGAAGATGGACTGCCCCCAGCAGGGATGTCCTCCCAGGTCAGGTTCACTCCAATTTTTAGCCCCTCAACCACATGAAAGACCTACCATCCTTACTAGCAATCTCTTCAGAAGACTGACAGTGTCCAGATTCTCCGCCAAACAGCAAGTGTGTCCTCAGAACCCAGTGGGGACAGTATCAGGTAAGACCATTTTTCTCCTAGTGGATACTAGGGTGAGTCTTTCAGTTCTAACAGAATCTAGCAGTCCACTCTTCTCTTCCTCAGCCTCAGTAATCGGAGTGAAAGGCATACCTACCACTCCCAAACAAACACCATGCCCTCAGTTGTTACTGTGGAGATTTATCCTGCACTTTTTTCCTTTTTACTAATGCCCCAATGCCCTGTTTCTCTTTTAAGACATAATATCTTATACAAATTAGGAACCATGATACATTTTGAATTTCTAAGAGCCAGTCACCCCTAGTGAGGATGAAATAATAGAATTCTACCAACTTCTTCAATCTGAAATTCATCAAACATGCAATCAAGATAGATGTATTGATCATTGCTGATGATTGGAATGCAAATGTTGGGAGCAAAGAGGAAGGATCAGGAGTTGGAAAATATGGCTTAGTAATAGAAATTATGCTAGAGAACACATGATAAAATTCTGCAAAACCAATGATTTGTTTATTTCAAATACCTTCTTTAGACAGCATAAGAGATGACAATACACATGGACCTCAACAGATCCAATACATAGAAATCAAATTGACTATATTTGAGGAAAGAGACGATGGAAAAGCTCCATATCATCAGTGAAAACAAGGACAGGGGCAGACTGTGGAACAGACCATCAATTACTC
>NW_006408549.1:24955761-24956994 GCF_000296735.1 Chrysochloris asiatica
GCAAAGAGCACCGCCTTCGGTATGGATTACATCTCAATGTCAAGAAAACAAAAATCCTCACCACTGGACCAATAAACAACATTCTTATCAATGGAGAAAAGACCGAATTTGTCAAGGACTTCATTCTTCTTGGATTATGAACACTCACAGAAGCAGTAGTCAAGAGATCAAATGGCATATGCCATTAGGCAAATATGCTGCAGAAGAACTTTTTAAAGTGTTGAATAGCAAATATGTCACTTGAGGACTAAGGTGCACCTGACCCAAGCTGTGGTATTTTCAATAACCTCATACGCATGTGAAAGCTGGACAGTGAATATGGAAGACCATAGAAGAATTGATGCTTTTGGGTTATGGTGCTGGAGGAGAATATTGCAAGTGCCATGGGCTGCCAAAAGAACCAACAGATCTGTGTTGAAAGAAGTGCAGCCAGAGCGCTCCTTGGAGGCCAAGATGGCCAAATTTCGTCTCTCATACTTCAGACATACTGTCAGGAGGGACCAGTCGCTAGAGAAGGATATCATGTTTGGTAAGGTGGAGGGTCAGAGAAAAAGAGGAAAAGCCCCAACATGATGGACTGGCCAAGTGGCAGCATCGACTGACTCCAGCATGGCAACAGTTGTGAGGCTGGCCCAGGATCTGGTAGTGTTTCTTTCTCTGTGCATAAGGTCACTGTGGGTTGGTACCGACTCGATGGCACCTAACAACAACAGTCACCCCTACCTTTTATTAGCACAGATACCTGGCCCCTTCCTGTGTAAGTCCCCTTGGAACTTCACCAAAAATTCACCCATAATTTAGAAAACTGACATCCCTGTCATTTCCTATCACCACACCCCTGTAAAAAATTCATTCAAGGAGCCTATTTGTCAAATCGCTGTCCCTCAGTACCCCATCAGTCCTGAGGGTCTCCTTGGCCTCTAACCTATTATTTCCTAACTCCTTACAGCCCACATTCTCATACCTACCCACTCTCCACACAACACTCCTATTCTTCCAGTACAAAAACCTAATGGGACATACAGACTCGTCCAAGACCTCTGTCGGATTAATCAAGCCTTGGGTCCTACTTTTCCATTAGTCCCAAACCCCTAATCCCTTCTGCCACACATTCATCCCTCCACCACCCATTTTTCACTGTTGTTGTTGTTGTTGTTAAGTGCCGTCGAGTCGGTTCTGACCCATAGCGACCCTGTACAGGGTTTCCGAGGGTGTAAATCTTTACGGGAGTAG
>NW_006408549.1:24958693-24962373 GCF_000296735.1 Chrysochloris asiatica
GGCAGTTAAAAAAAAAAAAAAAATGACACTGAAGAGAAGTCCTAATGTGGCGCTGTGGGTTAATGCACTGGTCTGCAAGATCTGTTTGAAACTCAAGGTCAGCGGTTCAAGCTCACCAGCGGCTTCTCAGAAACCCTATACACGGTCACTATGGGTGGAAACAGATTCAATGGCATGAAACAATAACATGATGAGTAGATATACATGCCAGTGATATACATCTATTCAGTATGCAAAATTAGCTTGACATTGTTTTAGACCAGGAATCAGAAAACTTTAATCCACACAGCACAACCATGCGCATTTGGTATTTGTGGCACTACAGAATAATGCGCTGGACCACAAGGTCAGTTCAAACTGCAAAGTCTGAACTTTAAACCCACCAAATGCTCCTCTGAAACCCAGTTAAAATGGTATCTATGCATTGGAACCGCCTTGGCGGCACTTAGCCACAACTTGCTTTTGACGTTGCAAGAGTGTGGGGGCAGGAAAGCATAAAATATTTATGCTTTGTTCTGGATACTTAGAGACAAAGTTACTATTTTCAAAGAGATCACACATAGCTTATACAAGTTTTACTGGAATATGTTTTCTTGATGATTCCTTAAATATAATATGAGCCACATGCCTGTAGGAACCTACACCACTTTTTTGTGAATTCCAAAGCAACTAGATTAATGTTTGCTATGTACTAAGTGGCACTGTGGGTTAATGAAAAGTCTGCAAAGTCGGAATGAACTACAAGCTCAGAGGTTCAAGCTCACCAGTCCCTCCTCAGAAACCCTTTCCAGGGTCACAATCGATCAACGACTCTTGAAAACAACAAGAAGCCTTTTGCTTGGTGAAAGAAAGAAGCAGAAAACACAGAAATTCATTGCCCTTTCTTTGACCCCATATCAAAATGACTCTGTTTTACAAAGTAAAATTATACCACAGAATTTTCTTGGTTATAATCCTTATGGAAGTTAATTGCCAGGCTTTTTTTCGTAGTATTTTCGGGTGGATTCAAAACCATTAATTTTCAGTTTGTAGTCAAGTACAAACTGTTTGTAGCATCCAGTATCTTACAGGAAATAAACAAGGAAGGGAATCAAAGACAGAATAAAGGAAAGAACAGAAGATGGAAAAGAGGAAGGCAATAGTGGATGGAGGGAAAAGAGAAGAAAGAAAGAAAGTAGATACCGATAATATAAAAAAGTAATCATTTAAAACATGTGCTCAGATAATTTGACATCCAAGTTTTCTTATCGCATATGCAATAGTTTTGTAAGAGTTGTGAGTACTACTTCTAAACCATTCATGGCAACTATGGCATTATTGTAAGAATTTCAATGCCTTGTGGATTTACTGCTAAAGATGTATGTTTTTCTTGATACCAACTAGTTATTAATTTTTTTTAAAAAAAAGGCTTTCAGCACCACTATATATTATTTTTGTTCAGTGTGCTGAAAGGTAAATAATTCATTGCTTTTTTATTTACATTTTCTTACTTGAATCCATTTTTTTGTTTAATTTTATTTCTACTGAAATATTTTTAAAACATTTTAATGAAGAGTTATTTGTGAGTCTTGCTAGAGATAAGCATCATGTAATATTAATAATGTCATTTAAAAAACAATAAATCAGTAAAAAGAACTCCAGCAGAGATAAAATGAGTAAAAATACATTATTTTGTAAAACCTTATTATGAAGTAGGAGCCACCCATGAAATTATGAGTCCTTTTGCAAAAGGTTGATGATAGTGCTCCAGGGTCAACTTCCTAATTATATTTTTGTAAGATTAATAAAAAAATTAATTTGCATTCCAAGAGAATTTACTCACTAAACAGCAAAGAGAAGAGGTTCTAAAGTGGCAGGGCATCAAAGGAACACCAACCTAGGACAATAATTTGCTGGAGATAAGTAATGAAAAATCAGGAGTTGAAGGTATCTTGCAAATTCAAAAGAAAAGTTAAATCTACTTCTGTGATTGCTAGACAACATGTGGATTAACCCATTTGGTTTACTGAAATTATTTGATTTCATGCCTTTTTTCAGGATTGAAGTCATTTCCCATCTTTCAAAAGAATCATTCCTTAACTTTTAATTATGTAAAATCATGACATGTAAATTGTTCAAATAATTTAAAACACAGGACTGTCAACCACAAGGTTGAGAGTTCAAATCCACCAACTGCTCCTTGAAAACCCTATACCGGGTCCTTATGTGTCAGAACTGACTCAGTGACATTTAACAACAACAATAGATATGTAACATCAATCAACATTACCAATAACAAAAGTCCCCTTCCTAATCAATCCTTTTCACAGAGGCAACCATTCTGTATACCTAAAACTGTGAGTGTATATGTGTGCCTGTGGTCTTTGTGTGCTTTTAAATTTATATTCAAACATTGAAAATTAATAATGAATATTCTTATTTTGTTTATGGGAAAACAAGATTTGGGGCACTTTGTGATTAAATTCATATGTGATTGAAATCATACTAGTTGCTAACTAAAATGTTGATGCTTATTAAGTTGATTAAATTCATATGAGTTGTAACCAATATATTGATGCTTGAATTTTTCCTCAATTCCCTCAGCTTGACAAGTGCTGAGAGTGTTCTCTTTTAATTTTCTAACTCCAGGTCTTTGCACATTTTGGTATAATATTTTACTCTGTTTTCTTGAGCTGAGCTTTGACATTTTGAGTTCTTTTTACCTCTTTATTTCTTCCATTTGCTTTAGCATCTCTATGCTGTAGAGCAAGTTGCAGAGTTTCTTCTGACATCCATTTTGATCTTTTCTTTTCCTTCTTTCTTGTTTTCTTAATGACCTTTTGCTTTCTTCCTTTATGATGTTCTTGATGGTCATCCCACAACTCTTCTGACCTTCATTCTTTAGTATCTAATGCATCAAATCTGTTATTTAGATGATCTCTAAATTCAGGTGGGATATGTTAACATTTTTTCTCTTATGAACTTTCCTATGAGCAATTGATGGTCTTTTCCACAGTCTGCCCCTGGCCTTGTTTTGACTGATTGTATTTTGCTTTTCCAATGTCTCTTTCCACAGATGTAGTCAATTTTATTTCTGCGTATTCCATATGGTGAGGTCCATGTTGAATAGTCATAATTTATGTTGCTTTAAAAAGATATTTGCAATAAGCAAGTCATTGGTCTTGCAAAATTCTATCCTACAATCTCCAACAACATTTCATCACCAAAGCCATGATTTCCTACTGCTGATCTTTCCAGCATCAAAACATCACAAAGGCACAATATTACAACAAACTGACAGATGCGTGGTGCTAATCAACAAATACCTGGGGTAAATACCACAATACTGACATTATTTCATGTTAATTCACTGTCTCCATGCCATCTATTAAATTTAATAATGAAGAAAATTTTAAATTCTACCAACTTCTTCAGCTATGCCATGATTTTAAGGCTACTTTTATCTATATGATGTCCCGTGTGTTGTTGCAGGATAAGCATGGCATTGCTAACCACAAGATCTGCAGTTAAAACACCTGCTCCTGAAACCCTATACAGGATCACTGTGAATTGAAACCAACTGAAAGGCGCTTAACAACATTTACCTATATGAGTCCTTGAATGTTACACACATTAAGCCCCTTACTATATGGCACTGTAAGATGAGCAAACATGCAACCAAATGCATTATATATATATAT
>NW_006408549.1:24963176-24964107 GCF_000296735.1 Chrysochloris asiatica
GTAAGTTATTACGGGAGCAGAAAGCCTCATCTTTCTCCCGCGGAACAGCTGGTAGTTTCGATTGCTGACCTTGCGGTTCACAGCCCGATTGGTAACCACGACGCTCCCAGAGCTCCTTATACAGTATCTTAGAGCTGTTTTTTTTTTTTTTTTTTTTTCAAGTCCTATTAATAAAATGTCAAATTTAGCAAAAATACTGATGAAATACAAAGTGTTGTACTTGTAGTATCTCTTGTTATACAATAAATTTAATTAAATGTGATTAACTTAAATGATGCATCATATAGATAAAAAATACCCAATTCATTCTATCCAAATCAAAGATAAAATAATTGAAATAAACAATTAACACAGACTCTGATCTTTGTGATAACTCTAGCTTAAATGCGATGAAGTAAAGAAAAATCCCTATGACACCTAATTAGTGCTTGTCTGTCAGTCTGTCATACTCTGGTGGCTTGTGTGTTGCTATAATCTTAGAAGTTATATCCCTGGCATTTTAAACATTAGTAGGTGGACTCATGGTAGACTGGTTTTAGTAGAGCTTCAAGACGAAGATAGATGAGGAAGAAGAAGAGGCAGACAACTTCTGAAAGGATATTCACTGCAAACCATATAAATAGCAGTGAAAGATTATCTGATATACTACCAAGAGATGAGCCCCTCAGATTAAAAAGCACTCAAAATAGGACTCAAGAATTGCTGCTGCTCCTCAATGTTGACTTGGCTTTAATGCGAATGGAGAAACGTTTTCAGAAACTTCATTTGTTGACATGGCATAAATCAAAATGAGAAAAAAATATTTGCCAACATCCATTAATAATAAAGACATGGTATGAATAACTACAAATACAGAAAAATTGGAAGTCATCAAAAACAGAATGCATAAAGATCAATATTCTAGGCACTAGTGAGCTGATTTAAGGAGCGC
>NW_006408549.1:24964837-24981652 GCF_000296735.1 Chrysochloris asiatica
AACAAAAAGTTTATATCAAGGAACGGCTCACAGTTGTAGAGCTAGGAGAGTCCCAGGTGCAGGCCAGATGAACCAAGATTGATGGGCGGCGGGTAAGTCAGGAAAATCAAGTCAGGGCACAGAGCAGCAACTTCGCACTAGAGCAAACACTGCAGCGTGATGACCCTGACACTAAGGCCTGAACAGGCGTGTTGCAAAACCGGCGGCGCGGAGCACAAAAAATGGGACTACATGAAAAGCATGCAGAGTCTCACCTGAGGCATCCGGATTTCCAGGCACGCTCCTCGGACAGTCCCAGCAGGCAAACACACTGAAGAAAAGGCCACTGGCTCAGGTTCAAAGAACCAGAGAGGACCCAGATGCCAGATCCATATCCAGCAGGGAAGAAAAGAAGTCTTCCCTGAATGCCCATTATATTTGGAAGCAGGCCACACCCCCAAGGAAACATTCTTTCAATTCATTGGCTGCTCATAACCAATCATCAGAGAGTTAGCTACTGCCAAATTGGGAATTCTGGTTCAAGCAAGTTCACATAACTTTAATTATCACAGTTGTCTTCCTCTATTTCTCTGACCCTCCACTTTATCATGCATAATGTCCTTCTCCAGAGACTATTCCTCCTGATAATATGTTTGACGTGTGAGAGATGAAGTCTGGCCATCCTGGCTTCTAAGTAGCATTCTGACTGTACTTTATCCAAGATAAATTTGTTTGTTCCTCTGCTATTTCCTGGTACTTTTAATATTCTTCTCCAACACAATAACTCAAATACATCAAGTATAGCTTATGTATGTATATTTAAAGAATTTTAGATCAAAGAAATGGCTCGTGCATTTGTAGAAGTGGAAAAGGCCCCAATCCATTGGCCAGATAGAAGTCAGGCTAGAGGTTTCTGACTCAATGTATCTGCAGGGCGGCTGCACCAAGATTGGTAGGTCAAAAGGCACGCAGGCAGGTAAGTTTGCCAGCTGCTTATGATTCCCGTGATTGGCAGGTGATAGAGCAGACCACTTGCTAAAGTCCACCAAAGAATCAGAGAGTAGACGATGAGCCAGATGCAGAATCCAGACCCATCAAAAAGCAAATAAGTTTTCCCTGAGTTTTCTTTAAATTGAAAGTAGGATACCCACCCCCTCAAGCAAATAACCAATCAGTTGATTGACAGTTCTAGTAGGACTTAACAGTCAAACCACTGAGAATCCTGGCCCTATCAAGTTGACTTAAATCCTTAACTATCAAAGTCCACTCCTTGTTAAATTGGCACCTATACACATCACCTGAAGTCATACAAAGTCTTTAAATAAAGATAATTGTAAAGTCATATTTGGCCTAACACAAATGTACAACTAAAAACACACTAACCAATTTTTGCATCTGACACTTTATAATTGAAAATTAAATTTAAAAGAAAAACGTTTGATGCACACATACAAGTAAAAAATACTCAAAACCATTATAGTCCTTCTACAACTGGTGATACAGAACTCCCCATGAGACCTTAGGCATAGATTGGGAGAGGGAACATACAATGACAGGTGTGGAGACTGGGCATTTGAGCCACTTCTTCATGCAACTTACTACTTCTGTTTAATGATGGAATACTGTTGTACACGTCCAACGGTATGACTCTGTGGGTCAGACAACACCCAGTTATATATCTCATGTCCCATGGGGACTTGTTGGCCCATGCTTAGGCATTCAGTTCCTATTAAAGTCCAGTAAGAAGCCCAAACTGTTTTTCAAAAGAAGAGTAATTATTTGCAGAGGATGGCATGGTTTTGCTCCAAAATCCTAATGGTCGGTGTTGTTGTTGTTATGTGCCCTGGCATCAGTTCTGACTCATAGCGAGCCTATACAGGGTTTTCGAGGCTGTAAATCTTTACAGGAGCTGAAAGCCTCATATTTCTCCTGCAGAACAGCTGGTAGTCACTAATAGGAACCTTGCAAAGACTCCAAACTGCATCTCTATCTTCCACTGACACATCAAGCAACACTAGCTAGCTGCATCACATGACCCAAATGGCAGCATGGCTCACATAGCAGTCTAAACCTGTAGGAGAACTTTCTCCTTTTCTGGGCCCCAAATAAAACTAGCAGGGTTTTTTAGTCACTTGATAAATAGGCCAAATTAGCAAACCCATTTGAGGATATATTGCTTCCAAAATCAAAAGAGGCCCAATAGGCATTGAACTTTCTTTTTACTTGTGGCAGGGGCCAAATGCAATAATTTATCTTTAACTTTATTAGGACTATCTTGACATGCCTTATACCACTGGGCCCCTTGAAATTTTACTGAAGTGGAAGGTGCCTGAATTTCTGTCAGGTTAGGTTAACTTTCTACTCTCTACTATGCAGAAGATTTACTACTAAGTTTAGAGACATTGGCACTTATTCCTTATTAATTCCAATCAGCATAATTTCATCAATGTTGTTGACCAGTGTGATGCCTTTTGGCAGGGAAAGAAAATCAAGATCCCTGCAGGCACAATTATGACATAGTTCTGAAGAGTTGATATACTCTGATGTAGGACAGTGAAGATGATATTGTTGGCGATGACAGCTGAAAACAAACTTCCTCTGGTGATCCTTCAAAACCAGAATTGAGAAAATGGCTTTGGTCAGATGAATAACTGCATACCGTGTACTAGGACATATTTAATTTACTCAAGCAATGAAACTCCATCTGGAATAGCAGCTGCAATTGGGGTAATTACCTGGTTATGTTTATGATAATTCACGATCATTTTCCAAATCCATCCATGTTTTACACAGGCCAAATTGGTGAGTTTAAGTGGGATGTGGTGGGAATAACCACTCTGCATCCTTCAAGTCCTTGTTTGTGACACTAATCTCTGAATTTCCTCTAGGAATTCAGTATTGCTTTTGATTCACTATTTTCCTAGGTGGAGACAGTTCTAATGGCTTTCATATGGTTTTCCTACCATAATAGCCCATAGTCCACATGTCAGAGATCCAGTGTGTTGCTGATTATGTATCTGGAACTGGGGGAATCACTACAGGATGAGTTCAGGGACCCACTGGACTCACTGGGAGATGGATCTTAACTAAAACTCCATTAATAACTTGACCTTCATATACCTCTATGCTGTCTAGAGGGTCACAGTGACATTTTGGATCTCCTAGAATTAGTTTAAACTCAAAGACAGTGTCAGTAAATCCCCTCCAAAGTCTGACTATTTCCTTTTTCCTGAATGAATGGTCACTCTTGTAAGAGGTTCTAGGTCTCTTTGGAGGAGGATAGTAGACAGACTAACATTATCTGTTTTTGGTGGCATAGGGGTCTATACTCAAGTGGACCTGAACTTGTCATTATTCAAGGGATTGCAAGTGTATGTTGTTGTTAGGTGCCATCAAGTAGGTACCGACCCATAGCAACCTTATGCACAGCAGAGCAAAACATTGCCCGATCCTGGGCCAACCTCACTACTGTTGACATGCTTGAGTCCATCGATGCTGCCACTTGGCCAATCCATCTCACTGGGGGTCTTCCTCGTTTTCTCTGACGCTTCACCCTACCAAACATGGTATCCTTCTCCAGTGACTATATAAACTGACTCAAGTCTGGGAATTTAGGATTCTATTCTGGTGACTCAAGTTATACTGCTGTTCACTTGACCTAGAATTCATCTGCTTGTATTGTTGTTGTTGTTAAGGGCCATCGAGTCGGTTCCAACCCACAGTGACCCTGTACAGGGTTTCCGAGGCTGTAATCTTTACAGGAACAGAGAGCCTCATCTTTCTCCCGTGGAGCAGATGGTAGTTTCAAACTGCTGACCTTAAGGTTCACAGACCAATCTGTAACCACTACACTATATAGATCAAGTAACCATTTAGTAGATTTTCAATCTGTTTCACTCCTAGGGACATCCTGTCTAAGTAGTTAACACCTTAAATCAAAAGGAGTCAGACTATTCTGGTTGTTACTTTGATTCTGCTATTCATTATAGTGACCACACCCACCTTGGTTTTACTAATTAAGTGCTGCCTCTTGGCACCTACCACCATGGTATCCAATAAGCCCTATTGTTGTTGTTGTTAAATCATAGCGACTCTGTATAGGGTTTCTAAGGAACAGCTGGGGGATTTGAACTCCTGACCTTGTAGTCTGCAGTCCAGTGCTTATCCTACAATGGCACACCAGAACTACCTAGTGTAATTAGGTGTCTTAATTCAATTAGGGCAGTTTCCACTATCAAATATGGCTTACATAAAATAGCAATCATAGCAGTCTTCAGGTATGCTGAGACTTCCTTCACAAATTTGCTTCTCACTGTTTTGGTAAAAGGTGAATCTTCTGGGTACCCTATGTGTGGGTTTATGGGTCTGTGCTCATAAATATTCTCTAATGTGCAAATTTCCAGAAGCCTTTGGATACCTTCCTCTATAGAATCCTAAGGCAGGTCTGGTACTTCAACCTGATATATTATAGACCACTATGCCCTGGTATAACGCTGTGGGTTAATGTTCCAGACTGCAAAGCCATTTGAACTGCAAGGTCGGCAGTTCAAGCTCATAAGCTTCTCCTTGGAAACCCTATACAAGATTGCTATGGGATGGAATCGACTCGACAGCACTTAACAACAACAACAACAATGTAATCCATACTTCAGTGAACCAACCAAATAAACTATTGAAACCTTTCCTACTGTCTCAAGCTGCAAATTGAATGAAGAATCTGTGCTTAGTGAACCCTTACCAATAAATTCAGATTGATCCAACCTTATGTTGCTGACACCATTATCCCACATCTTTAGTAGCCATCCCTACACATATTCTCCAGACTTCTGTTTGTACATTAAGAAAAATCAAGCAGTTTTTTTGGATTGTAGTGTAATTCTTCCTGACTCACAATTTTTATTTCATCTTTTACAGTTTGCTTGGGCTTAAGTTTAGTTATAGGTCTAAAAGCAATAACTGGTGGTGGTATCTCCTGGGAACATCCAGCAATGTCTTGCAAAACAACTAACCCAAGCCTTAGTTGATGCCCTAGACAATGCCACATCTCAGCAAGTACAGTTAGGTTAATGTCATCTAATGTGGGCAAAGAAGATAATCTTATTACTGATAATGGATCAGCAGACAAAGAAAATTTCTTCAGATATGAGGAGTGGTGATATCTGAAAGTGTGTTTTAACAGAATTTAGGGGCCCAATGTCCATAGTTTCCTGATTATCTGCCCATATGTCACCATCCCAAGTTTCAGTATCCCATATCTTCCCAATCAATGTCCTTTAACATTCAAGGTTGGAAATTCAGCTGGCATTGTACTTCAGCCACTCTTAAGATAAGACTCTGGGTTTGGTTTTCAGCAATATCAGCTCTACGACTACAAGAAATAAGATTTTATTTCAAGGAACAACTAGGAACTTCAAGGACTTTTATGTGATTCTTGTGCTGTGACGCCTCAGCCCAGTGTTCAATATATTGGAATCAGGACATACTTCCAAGAAACTTCCTTTCATGATGGGATATTACTACAATTTACAAGGCATACCACTGAGAATCATGGCTGAGTGAGGTAGACACAAAACCTTTACCATCATAGTCTTTAAAAAGAGATGAAAGAAAGAAAAAGCCAAAATGGACATCAGAATAGACTGAAACTTGCTCTTGGGTGTAGAGAAACTAAAGTGACTCTAAGAGTTAAAGAACTGAACAGAAAATTTCAAAGGATAACTCAACAAGATAAAGTATAGCATTCAATAAAATGTGTGAAGACCTGAAATCAGAAAACCAGAAGTATAGAACACGTTCAACATTTTTCAAGCTTAAAGAACTAAAGGTTTCAAAATAGGTTAAATTAACAACATTAACGGATACTAGTAGTCCTGGTGTGGCTCTGTGGGATACGCATTGGACTGCTAACTGCATGGTTTGCAGTTCAAACCGGCCAGCTGCTCCTTGGAAACCCTACACAAGGTTGCTATATATCAGAGCCAAGTCAATAATACTTAAGTATTGTTGTTAACAACAACAATAATGGGGAAAATATTAGAGAAGAATATTGAAAGTACCGTGGACTGTCAGAACAAACAAATGTGGTTTGGATGAAGTACAGCCAGAGTGCTCCTTAAAGCAAGGATGGCAAGACTTCCTTTCTCATACTTTGGACATATTATTCGGAGGGACTAATCCTTGGAAGGACATTATGCTTGGTAATATGGAGTTTTAATGACAATATTGGAAGAACCCCAACAAGATGGATTGGCACAGGGGCTTAAGAAATGGGTGAAGCTTAACAACAATTGGGAGGCTGGTGAAGGACTGGACAGTGTTTCATTCTGTTGTGCATGGAGTTGTTATGAGTCAGAGTCAACTGGAGTACACCTAAAAACAACAACAATGGGCAAACATTGAATGATGCACAAAACATAAAAAGAAGATGAAGGAATACAGAACCATTCTACCAGAAACTAGTGGTCACTGTTCAACCATTTCAAAATGTACTGTATGATCAAGAACTGATGGTATTAGAGGAACACGTCCAAGCTGCACTGAAGGCACTGGCAGAGAAAAAAAAGACTCCAAGAATGACAGATAACAAATTGAAATGTTTCATCAAACTAATTACATCACTTGTCTATGCCAAGAAATTTGAAATACAGCTACCAGGCCACCAACTGCAAGAGAACCATATTTGTGACCATTCCAAAGAAAGGTGACTCAAAGGAATGTGAAAAATCCTCTAACAATATCAATAATATCACACATGTAAAAATTTACTGAAGATATATATATATTTTTTTAAATGTTTGCAATGACACAAAGTTGCCAGAAATTCAAACCATATTCAGAAGAATACATGGAATGAGGTCTAGCACTGCTGACATCATAAGGATCTTGGCTAAAAGCAGAGGATACCAGAAAGATGTGTGCTTGTGCTTTATTGACTATGCAAAGGCATTGGACTGTGTGGAACATAACAACTACTAATCACATTGCAAAGAATGAGAATTCCAGATCACTTAATTGTGTCCATGAGAAATCTGTGCATAGACCAAGAAGCAGTCATTTGAATAGAACCTGGGGAAACAGCACTGGTTAAAATGAGGAAACGTGTTGTGTCAGGGCTTCACCCTTCCATCATACTTATTCAATCTGAATGCTGAACAAATAATCAGATAAATGATTATATGAAGAAAAATGTGGGATCAAGATGGGAGGAAGGCTCATCCACAACCTGCAATATGCAGATGACATAACCTTGCTTGCTGGAAGCGAAGAGGGCTTGAAACACTTACTGATAAAGATCAAATACCACAGACTTCAGTATGGATTATGTATCGATGTAAATAAAACAAAAATCCTCACAACTGGGCTATACGTATTAACATGAAAAATGGAGAATAGATTGAAGCTGTCAAATATTTCATTTTCCTTGGATATATAGTCAGCACTCATGGAAACTGCAGGCATGAAATCAAATTAAATATTACATTAGACAAATCTGTTGCAAAAGACCTCTGTAAAGTGATAAAGAGTCAAGATGTAACTTTAAGAACCAACTTGTAAATGACCCAACTTAAAATACTTTCTATATCCTCATATGCATACAGAAGCTGGACAAAGGATAAGGAAGACTGCAGAAGAACTGATACATTGGAATTATAATGTTGGCAAAGAATACCAAATATACCATTGTTTTCTAGAAAAACAAACTCATCTGTTTGAAAGAGGTATAATCAGCAGGATCTCACCTTGGAAGCAATGATGCTTAGACTTCATCTCTAGTACTTGGAATATGTTTTCAGTAAGGGCAAATTCTGGTGAAGAACATCATGCTTATTAAAGTGAAAGAGCAGCACAAAAATAGGGAAACCCTCAATGAGGTAGACTGACACAGTGGTAAAAATAATGAGTTAAAACATAACAACTTTTATAAACATACTATTAAGCTGGACACTAGTTTATTCTGTTGTACATCAAATCTTCATTTTATCATTCACTTTAGAGATGTTAATTTTATTGCTGACAGAAAAATAATAAATAGTAGTAGCCATATGACTTTGTTCTTAATATGCCTTTGTTTTTCATCCCTCCATTTCACTTATATTCTGTCAACAGGGAAGACTTTTACTTTAGATTTACATTTACTTATATTATCATTGTCAACTGGAATAGTACATGTATTATGTTTCAGCTGACAGGAAAAATTAATTGACTTTTACATCTTATTTTCAAAGAGAATGTTTGATAGACATGATAAAATAAGAGGTGAAAACATACAGCAGTATAGTGTTTCTCATAAAATCCCACTATTTAAATTTGTTCAAGGCTTTAAAATAGTTTAACACCACTGCCTTATACACTAACCTCATTGGAAAAGAAATGCATACAGTAAAACTTTAATATGTGCCCAATTTATTCTCTGGTCCTGTAGGGGATAGATAATATTCCTAGGACACATTGCCCTCTATTATTAACCTTACAATGCCATTGAGTAGGGGGATACCTTCTTATATTTTACAATATGGCATCACATATCTGCTCCTCAACAGGAACATTTTTCTTATTAGACATTTATTCTCTTTAGAGACTAAATTGTCTTTGATATAAATTTTTGCTACATTTTATCATTACAGTTGTCTAGGTCCTTCATTAAAAAATGCTCTATATTCTCTTCACACTCTGTGTCATTATCAATTTATTGCCTTTCAACTCCAAATTCACTCTTTACTACCTACTTGGAAATAATGGACCACTGCCACAGACACAATAAATCTTCCACCAAATCTTCCCCAAATATCTATGGACATTTGCTCTAGTAACTGAATAGGGAAAAATGAAATACCCAGACTTCTTAGAGATAACCAGACCCTGACTCTGAATTGATACTAATTCATGGGGACTGAAATGCCAGTGTGATCCATCTACATGTGGATTTATAGTAGTCAGGTGACAGACAGAGATGTAAGTCAAACTTAGAAAGGGCTCAGTGTGTCAATGGGCCCACTTTATAGTGTTCCTTTTTTCTTTGTTCCTGATATCATTGGAATAACTACTCTTAATAATTAATTGGAAGAATACCTGATTCATGATATGAGGGAGATCATTCTAGAAATGTTCCTGAAACTTCCCCTCTCTACCAAGATACTAAGCTGGGAGGAATACCACAGAGATTAATATCACATCAAAAGCAAAAAAAAAAAAAAAGAAGTGTTATGCTAGCTATTATATACTGTTTGATCCATTAGTTTGGTTTTTGCTGATGTCAGGTGGTTGTTGTTATTATTAGGAGCCATCAAGTCAGTACCAACTAATAGCAACCCTATGCACAACAGAATGAAACACTTTCCGATCCTGAGCAAAACTCACAATTGTTGCCATGCTTGAGCCCATTGATGCTGCCACTTTGCCAATCCATCTCCTTGGGGGTCTTCCTATTTTTCTCTGACCCTGCACCTTATCAAACATGATATCTTTCTCCAGAGACTGGTCCCTCTTGACAATATGTCTGAAGTATGAAAGACAAAGTTCGGCCATCTTGGCCTCTAAGGAACACTCTGGCTACACTTCTTCTAAAACGGATCTATTGGTTCTTTTGGCAGCCCATGGCACTTTCAATATTCTCCTCCAACACCATAACTCAAAAGCATCAATGCTTCTACAGTCTTCCTTATTCACTGTCCAGCTTTCGCATGCACATGAGGTTACTGAAAATACCATGGCTTGAGTCAGGCACACCTTAGTCCTCAAACTGACATCTTTGCTCTTCAACACTTTAAAAAGGTCTTGTGCAGCAAATTTGCCTAAAGCAATACATCGCCTGATTTCTTGACTGCTGCTTCCATGAGTGTTGATAGTTGATTGTTGATCCAAAAAAGAATGAAGTCCTTGACAACTTCAATATTTTCTACATTGATAAGAATGTTGTTTATTGGTCCAGTGGTGAGGATTTTTGTTTTCTTGACACTGAGATGTAATCCGTACCGAAGGCTGTGCTCTTTTATCTTCATCAGTAAATGTTTCAAGTCCTCTTCACTTTTAGCAAGCAAGGTTGTATCATTTGCATATTGCAGGTTGTTAATGAATCTTCCTCCAATCCCTTTGCCACGTTTTTCTTCATAAAGCCCAGCCTCTCAGATTATTTGCTCAGCATACAGGTTGAATAAGTATGGTGAAAGAATACAACCTTGTCACACACCTTTCCCAATTTTAAAACATTCAGTGTTCCCATGCTCTGTTCGAATAGCTGCTTCTTGGTCCAGGTACAGAGTCCTCATGAGCACAATTAAGTGTTTAAGGATACTCATATTTCACAATGTTGTCCATAGCTTGTCAAGATACACACAATAGAAAGCCTTTGCATAGTCAATAAAACACAGGTAAACATCTTTCTAGTATTCTCTGCATTCAGCCAAGATCCATCGGATATCAGCAATGATATCCCTCATTCCATGGCCTCTTCTGAATTTGACTTGAACCTCTGGAAGTTCTCTATCAATGTATGCTTACAGATGTTTCTGTATAACTTTTAGTAAAACTTTATTCACATGGTATAACAAGGAGATTGCCCAAGGATTTCTGCATTCCATTGGGTCACCTCTCTTTGGAATGGGCACAAATACAGATCTCTTTTAAAGAGTTGGCCAGATATTTGTCATCCAAATTTCTTGGCATAGTTGAGTGGGAGCCTCCTGTGCCACCTCACTTTCTTGAAAATTTTCAATTTTTATTCCATCAGTTCCTGGTGCCTTGTTCTTTGCCAGTTCCTTCAATGCACCTCAGACTTCCTCCTTCAGTATCATTGGCTATTGATGATATGCTACCTCTTGATATGGTATAACATCATCCATTTCCTTTTGGTACAGTGACTCTGTGTATTCTTTCCATCTTCTTTTGATGCTTTCTGAATCACTCAATAATTTGTCAAGAGAATCCTTCAATAATGAAAGGGAAGCCTGGGTTTTTTTTCTTCAGTTCCCCCAGTTTGAATAATGCTAAGCGTTGTCTTCTTTTTTGGTTTTCTGACTCCAAACCCTTGAATTTTTGTTGTAATATTTGACTTTATCTTCTCAAGCTGACCTTTGAAATTTTCTCTTCAGCTCTTGGACCTCCTCATTTCTTCCATCTACTTTAGCATCTCTATGCTGTAGAGCAAGTTTCAGTGTTTTATCTAACATCCATTTGGACCTTTTCCTTCTTTCTTCTCTTCTTAATGACTTTTTGCTTTCTTCCTGCATGATATTCTTGATGTCATCCTACAACTCTTCTGGTCTTCAGTCTTAAATGTTTAATGTATAAAATCTGTTTTTCATATGATCTCTAAATTCAGATGGAATATATTCAAGGTCATATTTTGGGCTTTTGTGGACTTGTTTTAATTTTCTTCAGCATCAGTCTGAATTTGCATAAGAGCAATTGATGGTCTTTTCCACAATCTGCCCCTAGCCTTGCTTTGGCTGATGATATTAAGCTTTTCTACCTTCTCTTTCCAGTCAGTTTGATTTCTGTGTATTCCATCCGGTGATGTCCATGTGTATTATCATCTCTTATGCTGTTTAAAAAAGGTATTTGAAATGAACTAATAACTGGTTTTTCAGAATTATATCATGCAATCTCCAACATATTTCTATCACCAAGGCCATATTTTCCAACGACTGATCCTTTCTCTTTGCTTCCAACCTTTGCATTCCAATCACCAGTAATGATCAACACATCTTGCTATGCATGTTTGATCAATTTCAGGTTGAAGAAGTTGGTAGAATTCTTCTATTTCAACCTCACTGGCTTTAGTGGTTGGTGTGTAAATTTGAATAATAGTGGTATTAACTGGTCTTCCCTGTAGACACATGGATATTATCCTATCACAGATAGCGTTGTTCCTCATGACTTATCTGGTTATATTCTTTTTGACAATGAATGCAACACCATTTCTCTTTAATTTGTCTTTCCTGGCATAGTAAACCATGTGGTTGTCAGATTCAAAATGGCCAATACCAGTCCATTTTACACTTTTGACGATTTCAAATTTTCCTAGGTTCATACTTCGTACATTCCATGTTCCAATTATTAATGGATGTTTACTACTATTTCTCTTCATTCTGAGTGGTGCCCTATCAGCAAATGAAGTTCCTGAGGGATATACTCCCAAGGCCTTTACTCCATTAGCGTCACCATGGTCAACTCTACTTTGAGGAGGCAGCTCTTCCCCAGTCGAATTTTGAGTGCCTTCCCACCTGAGGGGATCATTTTCTGGCATTTTATATGACAGTGTTTCTCTACTATTCATAAGGTTTTCAGTGACTAAATATTTGGAACTAGTTCGTTACTCCTTATTCCTAATTTGTCTTTGTCTAGAAGCTCATCTAAAACCTGTCCACCATGGGTGACCCTGCTGGTGTTTAAAATACCGGTGGCATAGCTTTCAGAATCACAGCAACTCAAAAGCCACCACAGAATGACAAACTGACATATGAGTAGTAGTGAAGTCAGGTACATCTTGGAAAATGACTGTGGATTACTGAAAGCCTTATCAGGTAGAGAGTGCAATGGCAACTGCTATACTAGCTGTAAATATACTAGACAAAATCAACATATCTCTTGATACTTGGTGTCTATTTACCAAACTAATACCTTTTTCTCCATGCAGATTTTCAAGAACCATTTGAAGAATTTTCCTTTAATCTAGAAGTGTGCCAATATAATTTCACCTTCTTGACTCAAGGCTAAATCTATTCTTCTACTCTCTGCCATAATATAATCTCTAGATGCCTTCATCATCTTGACTCTGAAAAATATCAAAACTTGTCCACATATATATTGATGACATTATGCTCATTTGATCTGGTGAGCAGGATATACAGGTAACTTATATCTTAGTTGAAATATAAGAACTTTAATATGGGAAATAAACTCCAGAAAATTTCAGTCATCTTACTAAATTTCTGGGGTTCAATGATCTGGATTATATTGAAATATCTTTTCCAGAATACACTTTAGAAGTGACAATGGCGAGACTTTGTCTCATCTGTTTTGGACATGTTGCCAAGAAGAACCAGTCCCTGGAGGAGGACATGATGCTTGGTAAAGCGGAGAGTCAGAGAAAAAGGGGAATTCCCTCAATGAGATGGAATAACAGTGGTACCAATAACGGACTCAAACATAAAAAACAGGTGTGAGGATGGCACTGTACCGAGCACTGATTAGTTCTGTTGTGCATCAGAACTGACTCAAAAGCACCTAACAATACCACAAATAACAACATCCCTTCCATGTGAAGGAATGTTATTGTAGACTGTATAATCTATTACACACACATACACTACCCACACTATACATACCTGATTGACATTTTATGTATGATTTTGGAGAAAACAGTCTTTCATTGTAAGACTGAGTATGCACAGCAGCAAGCTAAAAAAAAAAATGTGTATAAAGTCCAATCTTGGGCAGATCCAGAAAGTAAAGTAAGTAGGGTAAGCATGTTGATAAGATTCCTTTTAAACCAATTTCCATAGCAGTGAATTTTCTTCTTCACTTCTTTCCTGTGGCACCCTTACAAACATTTGGTTGTGGAAGATGTAACTCAAGCCTGGTTTAAAGATAAGATTTCAAAAAAATTTGGTACATATGGAAGCTGAGTAGTCAAACAGGACACAATGCCAGTTTTAGAACATTCTCTATGGTAAAGGATTGGATTATTTAACCATTTCATTGAGCATGATCTCAAGAATTGTCAGTAAAGGGCACTGGGAGGAAATTGCAGCAGGTAAGTCCTAGTTCTGGCTTCTGTGTTTTGTATTCCTGTCACTCCTGGTTAACTGTTGATTAACTATTTGTATGGAAATGCTCTTTCATTCATGCATTCAGAGGGTTCAGTTTCTTGTTAACCTTGCATCCCCAACCCAAGTCCAGTCATAAGCTTCCAGTGGCACTCTTTTCATTAACATCATGTTCTTTAGGCCTCAGGCCTACAGCAGTGTCTCTACCACTTCTGCAGGATCCTCTACCAACTATGACATTCCTGCACTCTGAGATTTGTTTTCTGTAGTTCTCCCAATATCATCACCATGTCCTCTAGGTCTTGAGTTCACAACTGTGCTCTGACTTCTTCAGGGTGTCCAGTTCATGTGCGTCTCCCAGTCAAAGTTCATGTGCGCCTCCAGCAACTGGGAACCAGCTCTTTCCCAGGCACGCGGTGTGAGAAACAGCTCATTTCCAGGTTCTCAGTGACCTCTTTGCTTCACAGTGGGCCTTTTCACATGAGATCTGAGTCCCTCAGTCCTAGGGTACTCTTCAGAGTTGGCAATAACACTGAATTTATAATTACTTTCCTATTATTCTTGCTGTCAAGCGCCTTCTTTATAATTACTTTCCTATTGTTGTTGCTGTTAAGTGCCTTTGTGTCATTTCTGACTCATACTGACCCTGTATAGGGTTTCCAAGGAGCAGTTGGTGAGTTTGAACCACTGACCTTGCCAACAAAACCAAGATTGTAAACCAGTGCATTACCCCACAGTGCTAAATGTTTGTTTAATTACTAAAGATTAAAATTCCTGGTGTGGCACTGTGAGTTAATGTACTCGACTACATAGTTGGTTTGAACCACAAGGTCGATGGTTCGAGCTCACCAGATGCTCCTCAAAAACCCTATACAGGGTCATTATGAGTTGGAACTGACTCGAAGGTACTTAACAAGAACAACATTAGTAAGGAAAGAAAAAGTTCTGGGTTTTGAGAATTCTCCTCTGTCACATGGGATAGCTATGAGTAGGACTGGACTTGATAGCACAAAAACACAACCATAATAAACAGGGAAATAAATAGCCAATGATGTTGTATTAAATATTTAAAAACAAAAAAAATTTTTTTTGTTATGTTTATTGGTCTTTGCATCTTCCTCAAGAAAGTCAGAAACAAAAGGTCAGAGATCCATGTCTGCTTTTGTTTATCAGTTTATGCCAATAATTTATAATCATGTTTTGCTCATACCAGGAGTTCAATAATATTTGTTTTATGAATTGCTAATCAAGCATGTCATTCTTTCCATTTATATCAAATGTGAGTTCAGAATCCTTCTCAACACAGTTTCATCTGAGTTGGACCTGACTTGTAATTTTTTTTTGTGTGTGTGTGAATTATGTGTTAGTTTACATGAGTGAACATTATCTTTACATTCATCCTATCGTATTTTGTTTCATTGCAATGATCACAATCCCCTGCATGCATCATCAAACAATCAAAGGGTACACCCCACACTCCTGTGCACTGGTCACCAGCACCACAGCCCCTCTCCCTCCATCAGTCCAGTGTCCCCAGCCACTCCTTCTGTCCATGGCATCATCTCTGCCTCCATTCATAGTATCACTGCCTCTCTGGACATGGTCTCACACTTCACTCTTCTCCCTTGATGGTTCCAGGGATCTCCACTCCTGGACTACAATATCAGCTACTCCCCTCCTTTTTGTTACCAAACACTTATATTTACCTTTCCAACACTCACTGTCAGACCTGATAGCTATCATTCCCCATTGAACCACAGGAGTCCTTTCCCCCTCACCTTTTATCAACCCCATTCAGACAGGTTGGAAACAATTCAGTGGAGGTTCTACCGTTCCCTGTATCCTCTGGAGCTAGGTTCCCTATTGAAAGTTTGTAAGCCTGTCACTTCTTGCCTTTGTAGTCCCCCCATTTTGGGTAACCAATGTCTTAGTTACCCCTCCCTGTCAACCCTGTGTACCAAGGGGGTGGGAATGATCCTCACTGTAGAGATTTGTCCGCTCCTTTGTCATACTGCCTCCACAAGCATAGGTCAAGATCATCCACTTATACTGTGTTACTCCTTTTTTTCCCCCTTTTATTTCTTCCTCTAGTCATGTTCTGATTATCCAGCCATTGATTCCAGGTCAAATGGGTACTATCTGCAAGTGTGGGTGTTCTTATGCATCCCCCCTCACTTTATATCAGCTGGATGCTTCACACTCCGTTCTAGTCCTCTGGGGTCATGTCCCTGCTGCCCCTGGGCCCAGGAGTCCCCAGATCTCATCATACTGCTGGTTAACCAGGTGTCAATCCAGGATAACAGGAGTCTATTGAATGTGGTCGGACTAAGTTCACAATTCATTGCTATTTTCTCCATCTTCCCCTTATTGGTGACCAACGTGGTCAGCAGCAGGACCATATGCCTGCTAGTGTATTCCATGTGAGTTTCAGTCTTGGAAGGGGGTTTGCCTTGAGGAGCCCTAACCACTTGCCTTGATAGCTTCCAGGGGAACAACTTGCTTGTTCTTGTAGTAATCAATTGGTCTGCTGTATTTTAGTTGTTTTTTTTTTTTCTGCTGGTCTTTCTTTCAAGCAGTATCTTCTGTTCTTCTAGCTTCTCCAGACTGGTCTGCTTGTCCTTTCACATGGGAATGTCCCACCTCAGAAGATTCTGGATAAGGATCAGGATTCTAACTATGGTCTTGTGCAGTTCAAAGGCTCTGCAGGAAGCCTCCTTCACTGGGCAAGTTCTAGCCCCATTTTACTTACTACAAACAATTATAGGCTGAAGACAGACTTACAAGCTTTCTGTGGTGATGTTTCTGGTTGCTCTTCTCTCTCCCCTTCAAGTGCCTATTTTATAATCAATAGTAGGCAAGGGAAACCAAGATTCAACAAACAGCCAAGCATCTTAACATCATTTTCCCACTTTTACCCATTCAAACCATGCCTCAATCTTTGTATCCAAGAGCCCTGTTGTTCCACATTTGTGCTCAGATCTTTATTTACCTCTGTCCCATTTAGCCCATGTAAACCCATCTAGCTATTCTCCCATCCACCTTATTTTTCCTTTTGCTTTCCCCTTCTATT
>NW_006408549.1:24982052-24983636 GCF_000296735.1 Chrysochloris asiatica
CATTGCTTTGCTTATCCTTGGTCTCTTTCCTTTCCATATAAAGTTTGTAATTATTTTTTCCATCTCTTCGAAGTATATCATTGGAATCTGGATTGGGACTGCATTGTATGTGTAAATTGCTTTGGGCAGTATTGACATTTTCACAATGTTAAGTCTTCCTATCTAGGAGCATGGTATATTCTTCCATTTCTGTAAGTCTCTTGGTTTCTTGTAGTAGTGTTCTGTAGTTGTCTTTGTATAGATCCTTTGTTTCTCTGAGTTATTTTGTTTATTATTTTTTTTAATTTTAAAAATTGTTTATTCCAAGTTATTTCATCCTTTGAGCGGCTATTGTAAATGGTATTGTTTCTTTCTCTTCCATTCTCTGCTAAATGCTATCATGAACAGCTACTGACAGTCTATAGTTTTTCTAAATATGTAATGCATAATCTTTTTATATTGTCATTGCCAACTCCTGGTATGATGCTGTAGAATAAGCACTGGACCTCATGTCAGTTTAAATTGCAAAGCCAGCAGTTCAAACTCACCAGCTGCTTCCTTGGAAACTCTATACAGGGTTACTATGAGTTAGAACCAATTCAATGGCACTTAACACAACAAAATGTGCCAAGGGAAGACCATAGAAGAATGGATGCATTTTGAGTTATGGTGTTGGGGAAGAATACTGAAAGTACCATGGACTGCCAGAAGAACAAACAAATCTATATTGGAAGAAGTACAGCCAGAATGTTATTTAGTAGCCAGGATGCTGAGATTTTAGTCTCTCTTACTTTGGGTATATTATCAAGAAAGATCAATCCCTGGAGAAGGAAATCATGTTTGGTAAAGTGGAGGGTCAGCTAAAAAGAGAACGACCCCCAACAAGATGGATTTGCACAGTGGCTGCAGCAATGGCCTGAAGCATAACAACAAATGTAAGAATGGTGCAGGGCCAGGTAGTATTTTGTTCTGTTGTTTATGGGGTCAGTATGAGCGGAACAAGAGTGCCAGCCTTATCAATACATTTGATTAAGTACTTAATGCTAGTACTTCCTGTTTTGTTTCCTTTTTGGAAAGAAAGTAACACTCATCTCTCTTAACATTTCAGAATTGGTATTAGTGTTTTACTTACCAACTGCTCCCTTTCTTGAAGAGATACTTTCTCACACTGTTTATGAGAATTTTTTTTTTTTCCCTCATCATTACTGGACTGGTGGTCAAGACAAGTAACCTGTTTTTTGTTTTTTTTTAATTATCATATGGTCAGTCAATAATTAGGCTTAACAATTTTGCTTCCTTTATATTGTTCCACTATATTTTTGATAATATATTTATTTAGTTTGGGTCATTGTATTGCTGGATATAGAGAGAAGTAAAGTTGTGATAATAAATTTGTGGAAATGATAAACACCAAAACCAAATCCATTGTAATAGAGTTGATTCTGAAATATAGAGACCCTATAGGACAGATTAGAACAGTCTCATAAAGTTTCTAACTTTGTAAATATTCTATGGAAATAGACTGTCTCACAGAGTAGTTGGTGGGTTTGAACCACCAACCATTGAATTAGCACTTGAGTACTTAGTAACTGAGGTTCTTAATAA
>NW_006408549.1:24985001-24986225 GCF_000296735.1 Chrysochloris asiatica
TTAAAGCCTCAGAAACCCCATATATGGTGGCTAGGAGTTGAAACTGACTCCAAGACACTTAAAAACAACAAATATATATCCTTTTTTTTTGCAAATATTTAAAGAATACATTTAAAAGACAAATGTGTGAGGTGTGTGTGGATGTGTGTGTCAGATTCCTTTCTGCCTGTTTCCAATTGACAATGGGACATTCTAAATTGAATGGTGGACATACTGCATGAAGAAGATACAGCACTTGTCATTATGAAAATTATAGTCTTTCCTTTATAAATTATCAGTGTAAATATTAGGAAAAGTAAAGAATTTTTGAGCTTATCAAAACTAAGCCCTATTTTCTGTACTTGTCAGCTAAGTAAACAGCAGTAAATTATTTAACTTTTCTGAGCTTTGTTTAGCTTATTTGAAAGCAGAGTAAGCAGGATTATTATTTATCTAAATAATCCTTACAGGATTTGAGACCATTAAGCAATTTAATAAACATAAAACATCTGGCATGTTATAGCTAATCAATGAATGCTAGCCATTACAGCCATCCTAAACAAAAAATACTGAAATGATTTTGTTTAAATCTGATAGTATCATGTAAGCAAGAAAAATACAAAACAGCAGAAATCACAGCAAAGTAGAATGGGAATTGTCACATTGTATTTTATAACATAGAAGAAGTTTATATAATATTGGAGAATTCCAAATTTCAGTAAAAGATTTATCATTAGATATTAAGTTTAAAGGTGATTGAAAAATTTATATGTTAAAATAAACTACAGAATATTTATTATGCAAGAGTACATTTAAAATAAAATTTCAAAGACTTATTATTTTAAGGAAAATTACAGATCATTGAATTCTCCCTAGCTGGAATTCTGATTCATCTGGTTAATTATCTAAAATCTTAAGGAGAGATGTGTTTCTACCAGACTGTTTTAATCTTGCAAATATGTGGCATCTCAATCACTGTTCACCTATTGATTCTGAATAATCCTGTGGTGATTAAAATGCATTAAATAATATTTACTGCACTACATGAATTGCTAATGCAAATCTAAAGTCAAAAAACTAAAACTTTGAATCATATACAAACTAATTTGAGAAATGATAAAAAGAGTTTTAATATTTTGTACTTATTTTCTTGGTGAACATTAATCTTAAGCATGGGCATAATATTAAGTTTTAAAGACTAAAAATTTGAAGAAAATAGAAAAGTTCCTTCCTCATATTTATAAT
>NW_006408549.1:24988399-25002287 GCF_000296735.1 Chrysochloris asiatica
ATCCTGGTGTGGTGCTGGAGGATAAGCACTGGACTGCTAACCACAAGATCAGATCGGTGATTCAAACCCACCAGCTGTTCCTTGGAAATCCTATATTGGGCTGTTATGAGTTAGAATCAACTAAATGGCACTTGACAACAACAATAACATAAAAACAAACAAAAAGACCACAGTTGATGTGAGCTGAAGTCTGACTCACTGTGACCCCATTTATGCCAGAGTAAATCTGTGATTCACAGGATTTTAAAAAGCTAATTTTTAGAATACAGATTACTAGGTTTTTCTTCTGAGGTGCTATTGGCTCACGAACTTTCCAGTTAAACAGCCAAGTTTATTAACCATTTACACCATCAAGCAACCCCCTGTATAAATAAAAGCTATCTGTTGGTAAAGTGCTGACAAACTGGTTCTGACTCATAGGGCCTCTGTATAGTTTCCAAGGAGCAGTTGGTGGGTTTGAACCTCCAAGTTTGTAATTAGCGATACAGTTGTTATCTTGCATCTAAACAATAATAATTAAATTTTATATTTATAAACTCACATAATATCTCCTAATTAAAAATGTTCTCATTACTAAGATGTCAATAATGTACACTATGCACAAAAAGATATTCACAAACACAAACAAAACAAAATGATGTGTGTCCTTGTTCACTGTTTCCCCTCCTATATTCATGAGTTTAACTTTGTATTTTTATCAAAAAGCATCTATGTATGTTAACTATGTAGTTGTTGAGTACTGTCCAGTCGATTCCAACCCATAGCGACCCTGTACAGGGTTTCCAAGGAGCAGCTGGTGAGCTTGAACCACCAACCTTGCAGTTCAAACAGCTTTACAGTCTGGTCATTAATCCACAGCATCACATCAGGACTCCTATGTTAACTGTACTTGTAGGAAATAAATTTATAATTCTCATAAGATGCACTTAACAAGTATATTTTAATTGATGCAAAAAAATCTGATTTGAGATCATAATTTAGAATTCTTAATTTGTTATTTTCATTGACATCTTGTACAAAATTATTTCATATGTAATTCTTAGATCTCTAGTTTACCCAGAGCTCCAAGTCAGAACTAATTAAAGTTATGTTACAAAGCCACAATTGAAATTGTTAGTTTTTAAAATTACATAGGGGAAACAGATGACCTCCCCTAACTTCATAAAGCATGGAGGAGAATAATTACCATTAGCCCAATGTTGAGTCTATGAGGCAGAGATCAGACAGACCTCCACCCTCTAACCTTTTAATAAATTCTGACAGCAGCTGTCCTTCTCACAGTGCTCTCTCCTTCTCTGCTGGGTTCAATAATCCATTGCAATATCCACTCAGAACTTGGACTATGCTCACTGCAATGTAGTTTATTAGGGAAGTAACTATATATTCGGTATCAGACCTGCTCAGGATACAGCTCTTCATACAGGACTACTACTAAGCTGAACCCACAGGCTCTGCTTGGCTCTGTCCCATGACCATTGTCCTGCCTGGAATTACAAAACTCTTTTAGTTATGCAGATAAATACCCAAAGGCCATCCAATCTTCTGGTAAACTTGGCCTAAAGGCATTCAATTCTAGTCCCTTGTGTCAGAAAATGTAGCTCTCATACCCATTAAGTGCCCAGAGGCAACACACTATTGTTACATTTTTCCCTAGTCCCTCTCCTTCTGGTGGTGGGGGGGATCCTAAAGAATTAGTCCCACCAAGTCTCCACTTCTCAGTCACACACAAACAATAAACATTCACTTAGAATCTCTTTATTGCAGAACAAAGTAGCTTCAGAGAGAGAAGCAGGTCATTGTCTGCTAGCTGAATAGCCAGGGCAGAGCCAAAGTACACTTCAAAGAGGCAAGTGGGTCTGTCTCCCGGAGAGAAGAAGATGTGTTAGGGTTGGGGTGTACTGGTTTATAAAGGTATGCGCTCTCTTCCTGCAGGGGTGGGCTAATACATATTAATTAGGAGGAGTGGTATGTTGAATATGAATATATTTTTAGTAAAGGGGTGCAGGCTTCATGAAAATGGGGCTTCTGCATTTGTCAGCTTTAGGCACTTCTTTATGGGTCTCTGCCCATGACTAGCTACTTCTGTCAGGGTTTCAGGTTCTGATAGCCCTATCTCTGTCTCCAGGCGAGTCTTCTCAGTGTTATCCTTCTTGTTGGACTAGCGATGTCCTTCCCCCTTTCAGGGGAAGCCAGAGTAAGAGAGACCCAAGGTCCCAGGGGTCTTAACTTGTCCTGACACTATGCCAACAAGCCTCCTGCCCAAAGGCCCTAAGCTTCCTTGATCCAAGGACCTGGGAACCTACTCTACCATTTCCTGCCTGTCTCTTGGTTTGGCTGCCTCTGCTGCTATTGCTTGGCCATTGCTTCTCGCCTTCTCTCCTCTTTGTGGTGTCACAGATCTTTGTCTCCTGGATTGAGAAAGCTAGCTGCAGGGATCTTAGGGCTTGTTCTATTTCCTGCTCTTCTTTCTTGATGGTAGTGAGAGTGTCCTCTCTGTGTCAGGGATGGCTCGTTTTAAATCTAGCAGGATGGCAAAACTGACTAGTCTCTTCTTTAGCATTCTTTCTATGTGATTTGCATTGTTTCATCCTAGGGGTACCATTTACATTATTTACATTATTAGTAAGCTATCCAATCCCTCTGGTGGGTTACAAACACATCACATTTACAAAGCCCTACTCCTGGTATAAGGAGCTCTGGTAATGTAGTGGTTACAAATCGGGCTGCGAACGTTAAGGTCAGCAGTTTGAAACTACCAGCTGTCCCATGGGAGAAAGATGAGGTGTCCTGTTCAAGTAAAGATTCACAGCCTTGGAAACCCTATGCAGGGTCACTATGAGTAGGAACTGACTCCACAGCACACAGCCACATACAGCCACTCCCAATATGTTTATGCTGGACTGTGAACCACACAGTGGCAGTTCAAACCCACCAGCTGCTCCTCAGAAAACCTATACAGAGTCGCTATGAATCAGAACTGACTCAACAGCACTTAACAACAACACACAGTCAATTGATAGGAGTTACAAGGCAATATGTAGCAGACTCATATTGATTCACTGTAACACATGAGTTTAACTGATTATTTGTAAATTAAAATGTTTTTCAAAAACGTTTTGTTTTTCTCTTTTCTGCTTTTCAGTACAAGGAGCTCTGCTAGCGTACTGGTTATGAGTCGGGATGCTAACCTCAAGGTCAGCAGTTTGAAACTACCAACCATTCCATGGGAGAAAGGTGAGGTTCTCTGCTCCATAATGATTTATAGCTTTGGAAAGCCAGTACAGACAGGGTCGTTATGCGTCGGAACCGACTCCACGGCACACTACCGCCACCACCACTTTTGAATACATCATTGAAATTTTAGTAATTTATTAAATGAAAAGGAAATGAGTTTGAATGTGTAGTGTTGATACTTATAAACAAATTTAAAATTCATTGTTTAATAAATGGAATGATTCTTATATGCAGAAATTAAGTGCCAAATGTAATGAAATGTGGTGAATAATAAGAAGGAAATGTAAGGAAATCGTAAAATACTATAAGTCCCTAATGTCACGGACTAATTTAGTAACCCACCATTTGTTTGTCAGTTTGTTGTACTGTGGTGCCTTGCATGTCACTGTGATGCTAGACACTATGCCATCAGTATTTTGAATATCAGCAGGATCACCCACGGTGGACAGATTTCAATGGAGTTTTCAGACTAAGACCAGGAAGGAAAGCTGGCTACTTCTGAGTATTTACCTACTGAAAACCTTATGGACAGCATCAAAACATTGGCAGATATAATAGCAGATAATAACAATATTATGAATAGCAGCAGAAAATTGTCAGATATTATTACAGAGAATGAGCCCCTCAGGTTGGAGACACTCAAAATACAACTGGAGAAGAGCTACCTCCTCAAAGTAGAGCTGTTCATCATGATGTGAATGGAATAAAGCTGATGGGGCTCAACTCAAAATGAGGAGAAATAGCTGCAAACACCCATTAGTAATCAGAACATGCAATTACAAAGCATGAATCTAGCAAAATTAGAAGTCCTCAAAAATGAAATGGAATGCATAAAGATAAATATGCTATGCATTAGTGAGCTGAAATGGACTGGTATTTGCTATTTTGAATCAGAAAATCATATGGTTTATTATGCAGGGAATGAAAAATGTATGAGGAATGGTATCTCATTTATTGTCATAAAGAACATTTCAAGATCTATCTTGAAGTACAACACTGTATGTGATAAGATAATATCCATACACCTACAAGGAAAACCAGTTAATACCACTGTTATTCCAATTTATGTATCAACTGCTAAAGCCAGTGATGATGAAACAAGAATTCTACCCGTTTCTTCTGTCTGAAATTGATCATTTATGAAATCAAGATACATTGATAATTACTGATGATTGGACTGTGCCATTTAGAAACAAAGAGGAATGATCAGTAGTTAGAAAAAAAGGCGATAGTAATGATCCTGTCGATCACAAGATATAATTTTTCAAGATGGTAGTGGTGTTCCTTGGAGTTAGTTTTGACTCAGATCAAGGCTGTATAGGGTTTCTGAGGCTGTAAATCATTACGGGAGCAGAAAGCTTAATCATTCACCAATAGAACAACTGGTAGTTTCAGACTGCTGGCCTTATGGTTAGCAGCCCAGCTCATAATCCATTAAGCTACCAGGGCTGTGTGCCATGAAGTCGGCTCCAACTCATAATGACCCTGTACAGGGTTTCCAAGGCTGTAAATCTTTACAGGAGCAGAATGCCTCATCTTTCTCCCACATAGCAGCTGGCAGTTTTGAACTGCTGATCTTGAGGTTTGCAGCCTGATTTGTAACCCCTACGCTACCAGAACTCCTTACCAGGGCTCTAAATACCATTTATTAAAAACCTTAAAAGATGACTCTACACCTGGGTCTCACCAGATCGACTCTACAGGAATCAAATTGACTACACATGTGGGAGGAGACAGTGTGGAAAGTTCCATATCATCAGCTAACGCAAGGCCAGAAGCAGGCATCAGTTGTTTATATGTAAGTTCAGATTGAAGTTGAAGAAAATGAGAACAAGTTCATGAGAGCCAAAATAAGAACTTGAATATATGCCACATGAACTTAGAGACCATCAAGGATAGATTTAATACATTAGATACTAATGACATAAAACCAGAACGGTTGTGGGATTACATCAAGAACTTCATAAAAAGAGAGTACAAAAGATCATTAAAAAGAAACTTACCCTTGAGTATAGAGAATCTAAAGCAAATGGAAGAATTAGGAAACAAAAAAGCTTAACAGGAAATTTCAAAGAGCATCTTGAGAAGACAAAGTGAAATATTATAATAAAATGTTCACAGACCTGGAGTTAGAAAGCCTAAAGTGAAGAACACATTTCTCAAGCTATAAAACTGAAGAAAAGAATTAGGCCTTGGGTTGCAATATTGGATTCTATAGGCAAAATACTGAATGTTCTAGAAAGTATCAAAAGATGATGGAAGGAATATACAAAGTCACTGGACCAAAAAGAAATGGTCAATGTTCAAACATTTTAAGAGTTAGCATATGATCTAGAACTAATGATAGAGAAGGAAGAAGTTGAAGCAGCACTGTAGGAAAAACAAAGCTCAAGAAATATACATTTAAATCTTTTAACAAACTATTGCAATATTGGAAGCACTCACCCATCTGTGCCAAGAAATTTGGAAGACAGCTACCAGGTCAACTGATTGGAAGAGGTTTATATTTATGACCATTCCAAAGAGAGATGACCCAACAGAATGTGAAAATCATTGAACAACGTCATCAATATAAATTGCAAGTAAAATTTCGATTAAGATGATTCCAAAATGGCTACAACAGTACATTGGTATAATACTGCCAGAATTCAAGTAGGATTCAGATGAAGATGAGATGCGAGCAATATTAGTGCTGACTTCAGATGGATCTTGACTGAAAGCAGAAAATATCAGAAATAGATTTACTTGTGCTTTATTGACTATGCAAAGTCTTTTGACTGTGTGGACTATGACACACTACAGAAAACATTGAGAAGAATGGATACTGAATAACACTTAATTATGCTCAGGAGGAAATTTACATAGACCAAGAGGCAGTTGTCCAGACACAAATGGATAAAGAACAGATTAAAATCTGGCAAGGTATGCATTAGGGTTGTATCCTTGCACCATACTTATTTAATGTATATACTGAGCAAATAATCAGAGAAGCAAGATTATATGAAGGAGAATATGTCATCAAGATTGGTGGAAGATTCATTAATAATCTGTGACATGTAAATGATACAACCTAAAAGCAAAGAGGACTTAAAATACTTACTGATGAAGATCTATGACTACAACTCTCAATATGCATTGTACCTCAGTGTAAAGGGAAAAAAAAATCCTCACAACTGAACCAATAAAAACATCATGATAAATGGAGAAAATATTGATGTTGTCAAAAACTTTTATTTTGCTTGAATATGTAAGCAGCACTCATGGAAACAGCAATCAAGAAATCAAATGATTTCTTGTGCAGTAGATTTGGCAAATCTGCTCCACAAGACCTTTTTAAAGTGTTCAACAGCAAAAGTATCAATGCATTAGGCATATACAGAAGGGATAGGGGAGAATGACCACAGAGGCACCTGTACAGGAAAAGAAAGGGAGGTGGAAATAACCCCAAAAGCAACATCCAATAGTAAGGTGAAGAAAACTTCAGTCTAGACTGCAGAACAGCAGGATTTCCTAGGCTTGGGCATATACAAAGACAGTTAATAAGTACACTGAGATGACCTGAAGCTTCATTGAATGATAATTGTACTACACTTACATTAAGGTTTTGACTCCCCCTCCCTCCCTGTGGCCAAACTGAATTATGGGTAGAAATATTCATAGTAAGCAACAAGTGTTATCACCAAAGACTGTAAATCATATAGAAAAGGCCTCTTAGCAGAGCTGAATAAGGCAGCCCAGTTGGGTGGGACAAGAAGGGTTGTAATTGGAGACAGAGATAAAAGGACTGGCACAAGGAAACCCAGGACTCCACTTTGTCTCTAGTGTGAGTCCTTTCTTGCATGTGAGAATGTACTTTATGTTTTCCTAAGTAAAATATTGGTTATTTGTTATTCACCGTTTTCTGTGTGCAAATCTTTTTCTCACTGAAAACAAAAACTGAGGACCCATAGAAACCTGACTTGAGGACTAAGTGTGACCGACCCAAGCTATGATGGATTTTCAATTGCCTCATTTGAATATGAGGGTTGGACCATGAATAAGGATGACTTTAGAAAAAATGATGTATTAAAAGTGTGGTGTTGGAGAAGAATTTTTAAACTACCTTGGATTGCCAGAAGAACAAACAAATCTGTGTTGGAACAAGTATAGCCAGGATGCTTCTTAAAAGTCAGGATGGTGAGAGGCTGCCTCTCATACTTTGAAGACGTTATTAAGAAGAAAATGGAGGAAGAGCCCCAAGGAGCTGGAATGACATATTGGCAGCAACATGGGTTCAAACATACCAATTTTAGGGATGGTGCAGGTTGGGATAATGTTTCATTCCTTTGTGCATAGGGTCACTGTGAGTCACAAGAGACTCAAAGACACCTAAGGACAACAATTTAGTAACATCAGTGAGAAATTAGAAATAAGATGCTTATTTTATTTTAAAATTACATTTAGACTTACAGGAAGATTAGATAAATAGGATAGAAAGCTTCCACATTTTCCACACCAGCTTTACCTTATTCTAATAACTGATATGACAATGTTATAATTACTCTTAGCAAGAAACTAATACGGTAGAATGTCATTAACTTTTGAATACATTTAAATTTTACTAAAATTTTTATTGATTTCATATTAATGTTCCTTTTGAGGATGGCTATTATATATCATTACTATTTCTCCTATTGTTATTGTTGTTAAGTCCATTATAATCAGTTCTGATTTATAGCGACTCTGTGTAGGGTTTCCAAGCAGCATCTGGTGGGTTGGAACTGCCAAACTTGTGTTTACCAGTCCAGTGTTTACCCTATTGCACAACACCAGGGCTCACTATTTTTTTCTTATTATCTTCCAAACTGCATAATTTCTTCAGTGTTTTCTTGTCTTTCATGGCCCTGGCACTTTGGGAAACTACTGATCAGTTGTTTTAAAAGGGCCCCTATAATGTATTTGCTTTAGTTTTTCCATAATTGGAAAGATGTTATGGTTTTTAGGCAAAAATATTACAAAACCGCATTGTACCCTTCTCAATTTAAAACCTAGGGAATCAGTGTTTAAAGGGCCCATCTGCTAACTAAAAGTTTGGCAGTTCAAACCCATCAGTTTCTCCATGGGAAAAAGATGTGGCAGTCTGTTTCCACAAAGATTATAGCCTTGTAAGCCCTGTGTGGTAGAGCTATTCTGTCCTATGGGATCACTGTGCATTAGAGTTTCTGGACTGTGATGAGTTTGTTTTTTGTTTTCTCAGTATGTCATGGCATAGGTCCATGATGTCAATACACCTCAGTACCAGTAATATTTAGAATAATCACTTGGTATATGCTGGGTTTCTCACCTGTTACTATTTTGGCCTTTGGTTGTTTCATTTGTTTGTTTTTTTAGTAAAAGCAAGAACAAAGTGGACTAAAGGAATATGGAAATTCTCTGTCTCCTCAAATCTTCATAATTTTCACATCCATTGGCAGGTATTGTCTCAGTAATTATTACTGTATTGTCTTCAGGGGCTCTTTGTTGCGAATGTGCTGCAAGTGGGCCCCTTGCTTTAATATTTAAGGATAATTGAATGAGAGAGTTGATAACTGCCTGGGAATCCCCAGACCCTTTATCTTCTTTTCTCTTCTCTGTGACCATCTGATGCTCACTTTTAATTACTACTTGGCATCATTTCTAAGGATTCACGTTCCATAAAAATCTAACATGTATCTTTCCTTTAGTGTCTTAAAAAAAAAAAAAAAAAAAACTTCCTATAGGAACAATCAGCACAGACACAATGAAAATAACCCATACATTGTTAAGAATTTAACCAATGTCACTAAACCAAGTATATACACATTGTTGAATGGGAACCTAAACTGCTGTGCAAATATTTGTTGAAAACACAACAAACTATTTTTTTAAACTAATCTCTTTATTATTAATCTGTACCTATCTGATAGTGTTTACCTGTGCTTTATTGACTAGGCAAAGCCTTTTGATTTTGTGGATCATGACAAGCTATGGACAACATTGTGAAGTATGAGTATTTCTGAACACTTAATTGTGCTCATGAGGAATCTATACATGGACCAAGTTGTTCCAACAGAATAAGGGTACACTGAATGGTTTAAAATCAAGAAAGGTTTGCGACAAGGTTGTATTCGTTCACCATACTTATTCAATTTGTATGCTCAGCAAATAATTCGTGAAGCAGGATTATGTGAAGAAAAACGTGGCCATCAAGATTGGAGGAAGACTCACTAACAACCTGTGATATGCAGATGATACAACCTTGCTTGCTGAAAGTGAAGAGGACTTAAAACATTTACTGATGAAGATCTAAAAGCACAGCCTTTGGTATGGATTACATCTCAATATAAAGAAAACAGAAATCCTCATAACTGGACCAATAAACAACATTCTTATCAACAGAGAAAAGATAGTTGTCAAGGGCTTCGTTCTTCTTGGATCAACTATCAACACTCATGGAAGCAGCAGTCAAGAAATCAAATGACGTATTGCATTAGACAAATCTGCTGTACGAGACCTTTCTAAAGTGTTGAAGAGCAAACATATCAGCTTGAGGACTAAGGTGTGCCTGACCCAAGCCATGGTATTTTTAATAACCTCATATGCAAACAAAAGCTGGACAGTGAATAAGGAAGACTGTAAAAGAATTGATGCTTTTGAGTTATGGTGTTGGAGGAGAATATTGAAAGTGCCATAGGCTGCCAGAAGAATCAATAGATCCGTTTTGGAAGAAGTGCAGACAGAGTGCTCCTTGGACGCCAAGATAGCCAAACTTCATCTCTCATACTTCAGACATATTGTCAGGAGGGAGCAGTCGCTGGAGAAGGACATCATATTTGGCAATGTGGAGGGTCAGAGAAAAAGCAGAAGATACCCAACGAGATGGATTGGCCAAGTGGCAGCAATGATGGACTCAAGCGTGGCAAAAGTAATGAGGTTGTCTCAGGATCAGGCAGTGTTTCGTTCTGCTGAGCATAATAAGGTCGCTAGGAGTCGGTACCGGCTCGATGGCACCTAACAACAACAACAACATCTGACATTGATATATGAAGCTAGTCACAGCATTCTATTCCTTTAAATCCATAAATTAACGTGTAACAATTCATGAGATATGATCTGGAATCTTTGGCACTGTTTGCTTTTATAGAATAATCAAATCAATAACTTTGATAACAGCATTTTTCGTAGGGGTTACGAATCGGGCTGCTAACCTCAGGGTAGGCAGTTCGAAACTACCAGTGGTTCCATGGGAAAAAGATGAGGCATTCTGCTCCCGTAAAGATTTACAGCCTCCGAAACTGTGCAGGGTCACTATGAGTCAGAACTGACTCCATAGTACTTAACAACAACAACAAATCCTACCTATCTGGACTCCTGGAGTGGCGTTGTAGGATAAGCACTGGACTGCGAACCACTAAATTGGCAGTTCTAACCCACCAGCTGCTCCTCAGAAATCCTATACAGAGACACTATTAAGCAGGACTGATTTAACAGCACGTTAACAACAATCTACATATTTAAAGGTTTTCGGAATATAAGGTAACCAGAATTTTTTCTTCTAATCATGAACATCAAATAATCTGATTTTTTTTTTCTCTTTGATGATCTTTTCTCTCTTTTATTTTCCTATATTTTCTCACAATTACTCAGTGTTGTTGTTAAATGTCATCAGGTTAGTTGTAATTCATAGCCACCCTGTATAGAAAGACCATAGAAGAATTGATGCTTTTGAGTTATGGTGTTGGAGGAGAATATTGAAAGTTCCCTGGGCTGCCAAAAGAACCAACAGATCTGTGTTGGAAGAAGTGCAGCCAGAGTGCTCTTTGGAGGCCAGGATGGCCAAACTTCATCTCTCATATTTCGGATATATTGTCAGGAGGGAGCAGTCTCTGGAGAAGGATATCATGTTTGGTAAGGTGGAGGGTCAGAGACAAAGAGAAAGAGCACCAGCGAGATGGATTGGCAAAGTGGCAGCATCAATGGACTCAAGTGTGGCAACAGTATTGAGGTTGGCCCAGGATCTGGCAGAGTTTTGTTCTGTTGTGCATAGGGCCACTGTGAGTTGGTACAGACTCGACGGCACCTAACAACAACTTAGGGTTTCCAAGGAGCAGCTGGTGGGTTTGAACAGCCAGTCTTGTGCTTATCAGACCACTGATTAATTCTATCCCCTTTAAAAAGGAAAATCTAGTATATACATAATTATCTCTGTTCTCTTATTCAATATGTACAAATATTCATCAATATTTTCATTTTTTTCTCTTCTTTCTAAGCTTATCTCCCCAAATTTGCTTTCCTAATCTTTTCAAGTCTCAAATTTATATTCCTAATCATTTGATTTCAGCATTATCAGTTTTACTCTTTATCACCTCCAGTGTACTTTAGTTATTTTGATCTTTTTCTTTGGCGATAATATTTATTTCACCTATTTTCCTATTTTTATCATACACTGTGCTTTTTATTTCAATTTATTATTTTCCTATAACATTCTGCCTCTTTTTATGAATAATATTTCTTCTTGTATTGTACTGAGGTACCACACAAGTGCATAATATTTTCTTCTGGATACTTAGTAGATTTTTTAAAATATGATTTTAAAAAAAATTTGAGTCTGTATTATCATTTCATTGTCCTGTTTAATATTTCAGTGATTGCATTATTGCTGTATTCATTAATATTTTCATCTCATTTTATTCCAAAGACATGAACTTCATTTAGCTCTTTTTTTTCTTTGTATATGTTTTTGTGTGAACATACAAGTAGGATTCAAAAAGTTCATGGAAAAATTCCATTATCACTATATTCCCTTTTTTCATGAACTCTTTGAAGCCACCTCATGTAAGTGGTAAAGCGTTTTGCCCTTGTGATGCTCCTCTGTTTCCTGAGTGATGCTGTGCACAGACTCCTGCTTATTTTGAAATTTCAAGTGCCTATGATCTTTTCTATTCTTTCCCATTCTTCAGGCACTCAGCAGACATGATTAACATGAATAATTCACAAGTATAGTTTAGATTCTTGAATTCAAAATTTAATTTTTATTATGATATTTTCAAATATGTGTAGTGGAAATTATGCTTTCTCCCCTAGCCTTCCTGTATAGTTTCAATTTTTGAATTGAACATTTAATTTTTATTATGGTATTTCCAAATCTATGTAGTAGAAATTGTGCTTTCTCCCCTATCCTCCCTGCATAGTTTCGATTCTCAAATTCAACATTTAATTTTTATTATGGTATTTCCAAATATGTGTAGTGGAAATTGTACTTTCTCCCTATCCTTCCTGTATCCCAATCTCTGCAATCACTCACTTTTCTGTATGTTTTATTTGTAACCATGCATATGGGAAAATGTCAAGAGAAATTGCTCTGGAAATAACTGAAACATTCACATGGAAAACCTATAGAGAGTGATGCCTGGAGCCAAAGGGATACTGGTTCATTCAGAGAGAATCCAAAAGGATGTGTGCAAGCAATATTCCCACAGTTTTGTTTTGTTTCACCAGAAAATAATCTTTTTCAGGTTGTAGCAGCTAGATATATATTTTACATTTTTCATACATGCTAGATAATTAAATTGTAAGTATGAATCCTATTTTTTATGATTTAATATTTTCTCTCATTTGTATTTCCATGCACATTTTGTGCCATTTTGAGAACAGCTATTGCTAAGATGTCATATTTAACCAGATGTTTATATTTGAGATTTCCTCACTAAAAAGTTACTCAATAAAACAATAACTTTATTCTTTTTCCATTAATTCATTGATTTGCTCTAACTAGACTTTTATGAATATTAAACTTTAGACGTTACCATATTAAAACATCTTTAAAAAACTTTAAAAAATTCTCTTTCAGGTCTCATTGCACTGGGTAACATAATAGAAATACAATTATTACAATTTATTACAAATATATTAATATATAATTTTAATCAACTGAACAGTAACATGCTGTGCAAATTATTTTTGGTACATGAAGACTGATTGCTTTTTCCTAATTAAACATTTTACATTAGTATTTCTTTACATTTACATATTCACTGAATCATTGCAAGTATTAGAATTTATTTTACATTGTTTAAAACATATTTAAAGCAAAATACACAATTTTTCTTTCCATAACAAGCAATAAAAATAACTAAAATTTATTAGAAATACACGTAATGGACACAATAGATGTTATGTATAATTGGGTCACATTGAAATAATTACAATGTTATCTGAATTTTCATTGTAAAAGAAAGCAAATAAATAACTTATTCTTTGTTGTTGCTGCTGTTAGGTGCCATTCAGTCGGTACCAACTCATAGCAACCTTAAGCACAGGAGAACGAAACACTGCCCTATCCTGGGCCAACCTCACTACCATTGCCACATTTGAGTCCATCAATGCTGACACTTGGCCAATCCATCTTTTTAGGAGTCTTCCTCTTTTTCTCTGACCCTCTACGTTACCAAACATGATATCCTTCTCCAGCGACTACTCCCTTCTGACAATATGTCCAAAGTATGAGAGATGAAGTTTGGCCATCCTGGCCTTCAAGGAGCACTCTGGCTGCACTTCTTCCTAAACAGATCTATTGGTTCTCATGGCACTTTCAATATTCTCTTCCAACACCATAACTCAAAAGCATCAATTCATCTACAATCTTCCTTATTCACTG
>NW_006408549.1:25005116-25005665 GCF_000296735.1 Chrysochloris asiatica
AAACCTGTCCACCATGGGTGACCCTGCTGGTATTTAAAAACTGGTGCATAGCTTTCAGAATCACAGCAACTCACAAGTCACCACAGTATGACAAACAGACAGATGAGTGGTGGAACTTATTCTAATAAGACAAATACGTGAGAATAATTTGATTCATTATTTTATCATCCATCTAACAAATATTTATTGAAAATGTGATTTGTCTAGATATTAAGGATTCAAATAATTAATAATAGCTTTCTCCAAATGATAAAACATAGGATGAAAAATAATGGAACCTAACTTTGTGTGAGGGAGAAAAGAAATAATTCCAAAATGTAGCATATATGGAATGAGACTCATACCGTTTATCATAATAAAAGATGATGAGTCAAGGAAGAAAATTTCAAAATTGAGAAAAGTATATGCAAAAATGAAAGTAAATTTGAATTGCAGAAAAATGTTTGCTTCCTAGGAATTTCAATTTGACTGATATGAAAAGTAGTTGTTCGAGGTCACAGTAGAGTAATGTTATAGGACTAGTCATTAATATCCTTCTAAATCAATCAC
>NW_006408549.1:25016619-25023316 GCF_000296735.1 Chrysochloris asiatica
AGAAAGCCTCATCTTTCTCCCGCGGAGCGGCTGGTAGTTTCGAACTGCTGACCTTAAGGTTCGCAGCCCGATTCGTAACCACTACGTTACCAGAGCTCCTTTTAACCATTGATAATTTGGGTATTGATATTGTGATGAAGTTTTAATTCATATTTCCCAAATTAATAATGGTGCTTAGCACACTTAGATAGATTTTTGTTTGTCTTTGGGGATTTTTTTTGGACATGTCTATCTAAAGACTCTTGGTGTGGTGCTGTAGGATAAGCACTGGACTGTGAAAAAGGTTGGCAGTTCAAAACCATCAAATGTTCCTTGGAAACCCTGACTAGCATTCTGTAAGTCAGAATTGACTTGGTGACTTTCAACAACAACACATTGATTATAACAAAATAAGATGTGTTTCATAACCCACCTTAGATGTATTAACATACCTTCAAGGCTAAAACTCTATGCTCGTCTACTTTTTGAACCTTTTAACGTGCCCTGATCAGAGCTGGAATTATTACCCTAAAACAATTACACTTAGAATCACATGGTTTCATTTTCATGTGCTATAAACACACATGGTTGTTTTATTGCTGCTGGCGCTTTTATAGTGACTAACTTTGTCAAACTTTCTTGTGTTTAGCTACAGTCTATATCAATCACTTATTTGTGAGGGAAATAAAACTGAAAACTCAAAAAACTACAGTTCAGTTAATGTAATAAAGAATGTTGTAATTCAATGTAGAAAAAAATCACAAAGTATTTTTATTAGTAGGATTCATATCATCTGACAATATTTACATTGAAGTACTTTACAATTGTATTAATCACATGTTATTCCATGATTAAAACTGGTAACACACATTATTAAGAATTATGTATGTTCTGCTCTAGGAGGAAGATCAGGGAATGGGAGACGTGACACCAAAGTTGTCATACTGAGTGGCACCAGCCCTAGTGATGCCCCTAGGTATTCCTAACAGATCTGATGAGTATAGAAAGATTGTAGCAGTAAATTTAATAATTGAGCCAAGAAGAGAAAGCACTGGAGTAATAAAGATTTTCGAAATTCAGAATTGGGAAGGAAACCAAATGATTGGTTATAGGCTACGATGCCTGGAATGAGTGGTTGAAGTAAGTTGGATGATGACGTCTAGCTCAGACAATTGGAAAAATCACCCACTGAGAATTAAGATAGTAGATAGAGCTTCAGAAAGTTGATGCCAAAATATCTAAGAGGAGGGTTCATCATCTCCAGCTCTATAGATGACTGCAGTAAGGAGGGTAGCAGGGCATACAGCTTGATGCTGTGACAAAGAAGATCTAGCTTCATATGAGTTTATTTCACAACAGACCACAAATATAGTAATAAACTGTTGGCATACATCTAGACACAGAAATAACAAACACAATAAAAAAGAAAAGAAAATGGTTTCATTTTGAGAGTTGGATTTTGAAGTTACAATGAATAAGCCATTCTGAGGAAATATACTTTCTTTTTATTCCAGTTCATGAAATAAACAATTAGAGATAGATTTATGAATAAATAACACAGATGTATAAAGCAAGAAAAGTAACCAAAATTCTCTCCAGAACAATTTGTGTAAGAAAGAAAGCTTTAAGTCTATGAAACATTACTTTTTTGAGAAGTTTATAAAAGTTTCTTTGCTGTTATTGACTTAATTACAGTGCTTCTGTAACTAGATATTTATTTTTTTGATAGTCTAATAAAAATAAATTGTTGGTAGATTAAGAAAAAGAAAGGAAATTATATCACACAGTTGCTTCAAAGTGTTCTGTGGCATAGTGAATTATCCCATGCCTCTTCTAGGCATAGTTTGTAGCTTCCATCAAACAATGTTTCTAGTCTAGTGGGTCTAGGTAAGAGAAGGTGGGGGAATACTCATAGGAAAACATGATTTAACTGTGGATGTTAGCAGAATTACCTGTAATTGTAAAACCTTGAAACTCTAGCAGGAGTTTAAAATGAGCAGCCATCTCAGAAGCAGGAGGCTGGAATATTACTACCATCGAAGAAGAACCAGGACTGGAGCCGGTCCTTTGAACCCAAAGATCCCTCCACATTGAGCCTTCTGGATCAGATGACAGAAAGCTGTTGATACTGGAGGAGAAGCAGAGGAAAAGTAGCAGCAGAAGCAAGAACTAGAGCAGAAGAGAGAGCAGAAGAGAGTGGATTTCCCAGTCCACGGAGCAAATTAAGCTGTATGACTCTGAACAGAACTTATGCTTATAAAGTGGAATGCCTTCCGGCAGTAAACGGGGATGCTAGGTTTGCTGATCCACCGAGAAGCTAGAGCTCAATGCTTTCAGGTTGAGGCTTATGGTGGAATGGTGTGTCCTAGGGGCATTTATCAGCAGGTGACTGGACAGCTGTGCCCTGAGCATTTCTGACCCCAAATTGTAATCTGTTACTTCCCCAGTAAACCTCACAACTGTATGTTGTGTGTATTCTGTGAAGTAATTGCAACAAATTATCAAACTCAGGTGAATAGCGAAGGCTGTGGGAGGAATAGTTGGTACTTTATATTTTTTGTATGTTCAAATTTATTTTCTGAACACAGTGTAAAATTTGTTAAACACAATTATTTTAAGACCTATAATCAATATGATTTATTTATTCAATTTCTATAGTCAAAGCCTAAGAATAGAAAAATTAATAAACAATGAATCTATATATATGCAGGATAAAGATGATGCTTTCTGCTCCCACAAATAATTGTAGTTTTGGAAACTGTATGCAGGGAAACCATGATTCCATGATATCTAACAACAACAATATATACGTATATGTATGTCATGGTTATAGCTACTGCTTACTTTTGCACCTGCTCATTGTTACTGCTGCCTAACGTTCCAAAAAATACCTAATGAGTTCTGTCCCTCACTTTGTATTTATAAAATCTCCTTCTCTTAAGAACTTTTTGAACAGCCACAGCATTCCTAATATATTATGGATAGCGTTTTGGAAAGAGTGAGCAATGGGGACTTGCCATTAATAATTTATAGGTAATGATTTCCAAAACAAAGTTATGAAACCTAAACTAAAAATAAAATGGTTTTATTTGGCCTGAGGCAAGAGGAAGAAAAAAAAAAAAAACTTTGAACAAAAAACCTGTAAGCTACTTAAAATTATACTAAAGAGTAAAATATACATTTTTCTCCATGCTGTTCATATCCCCTTATCAAAACAACATGAGTTTAGCTTTTCATCTCATTTTCCTATAATTCACTATCTGAAATGTGTTTTCAGTTTAGCACTAAATATATTAAAATAAGGAGAAGACATACATTGGGTTAATTTCTTCTTTGAAATTACTGGGGGTCTTAAAGTGACCTTAAATCCTAGATTGTTATCAAAATGGATTCAGTATGTATGGCTGTAAAACTCATATAAAGAAAAATACTATGTTTCTTTCTCTAATGAAATTGTTTGAAGAAACCGGTCTTATAAAATAAACATTTCTGCTGGAAGCAAATACATTTATGAAAAGGAACTCTTATCCTCCATTTGCTTCATACTTCAGCAAAGGCAGAGGGCTAAAACACAGTTTATAAATTTTTACTTGTACTCCTATGTACTGGAGACACTTAGAGGAAGCAAGGGCTGTATATGCGATTACTCTACTCTATAAAAATCTATCATTGATGTAATAATAATAATAATAATAAAGTAGTGCAACTAAGTGAGACTTGTTTACAGAAGCACTATACGACCCAACAGACGTTGAAATTAATATAGGAGAATTCATATGTTTTCTGTATGATTAATTATAATAATACAACATTAGTAAGAAAAACACATGTATATTAAGTATCCAGCATGTTGCAGGCCCTGATTTTGAGTATTTTAATGTGGATTAAGGAGCTCTGGTAGCGTAGTAGTTACGAATCGGGCTGCGAACCTCAGGGTCAGCAGTTTGAAACTACCAGCTGTTCCATGGGAGAAAGGTGAGGCTTTCTGCTCCTGTGAAGATTTACAGCCTCGAAAACCCTGTACAGGGTCGCTATGGGTCAGAACCAACTCCACAGCACATAACAACAACAACATTTCACCATAGAATTGAAAAGTGATACGAATTGCTATTATTTCTGTTGGATTAATATAGACATAAGATTAAGAAAATTGGAAAATTAAGTAAATTGTTAGATATGGTATAGGTAATACTTCTGAATATCTAATTCAAAATCTATAATATAAAAATATTCAATTGTTTGCTGCTTTCAGAAACTATGATATTAATTACAACACAGTTTTAAATTCTGTTAGGCCTTTCTTTCCTTATATGGATTTTAGAAATTACTTTTATAAGACTTCTGAGTCCATGATAATAAATTGCATATGAGCTATTACATATTGGTTCAGAAACATTAAGTTTTCTGAAATATATAAAGTTTATTGCTCTTTTACTGCTGTTGACACACAGAGATATAGCTTTCTTAAGTGCTCTGCTTACCTATGAAATTGCTATCTCTAACTCAGAAATATATTTAAGTGCTTTTTAAAATCTATTCTTATTTTACTGTCTGGTCAGAACAAACTATGAATAAGATTGCAAAGTATGTGTATTCCAAAATAATTAACTGTGTTCAAGAGGAGTCTATAGAGAATAAGAGGCAAGTTTTTTTAACAGAACAAGGTGATGCAGATTTTTTTTTTTTTTAATTAGGAAAGTGTTCACTGGTGTTGCATCTTTTCACCTTACTTGTTCAGTCTGTATGTTGAGCAAATACTCTGAGAAACTGTGTTATATGAAAAATATAGCAAAAGGATTGGAGAAAGGCTCATTAACAACCCGAGATAGGCAGATGACACAACCTGGATTTCTGGAAGTGAAGAGACTCAGTTTCCAATTCCATTGCCATTTGGATGTACAGAAACCTCTTCAAACTCAATATGCTAAAAACTTAACTTTTTACCCATCCAATGTTGTTGTTGTTGTTATGTGCTGTGGAGTCGGTTCCAACTCATAGTGACCCTGTACAGGATTTCCAAGGCTGTAAATCTTTATGGGAGCAGAAAGCCTCATCTTTCTCCTGTGGAACAGCTGGTAGTTTTGAACTGCTGACCTTGCAGTTAGCAGCCCAATTCATAACCACTACGCTACCAGAGCTCCTTCCAATACACAAAATAAAATTATCCATTTCTCAGAACATGTGATAGTGATAGGAATTGCCTTGTTAAGTCTACCAAAAGTATCTCAGATACCTATACTGATGCCAATCCCACTGAAAAAACCATAAAATCATGTGTCGATTTATGATTTGTCCTTTATTTTTTAAATAGTCACTTATATTGCCTTACATTTGACATTTCTACCCTATTAAACTACTGGGAGTTCTCCCAATGATTTCATTGTCATTTTCTGCTATACTTTTGCCTAAAATTCTCACTTCATATGGAACACTCATTCTTATTCCTTTCCCCAACACTTTACATCCTTGCCCTTTATTTCATCAACTTGTATTCATCATCCTTTAGTTCTTATCTTAGAATTTCTTTCTGTAAACAATATTCATTGATATATGAATATTGGATTAGGTAAACCCCTGTTTGCTACTGAAAATATGTATTTCATATATTATAGCCTATTATATATATTGTAATAATTTGTCTAGTCTACTTTTCAGACTATCATATATTTAAAGGGGAAAAAATGTATATTTTGCTGTTGCAGTTTTAAAACACAGCATAGAAGGGACTCAAAAATTTAATAAATAAATTATAAAAATTCATGAGTCTCTCACTTCAAATACTTCATCTGTAACTGATTTCTAACCCGTTTATAATTCTGATTAAAAGAGCCTTTAAAACAGCTTTGGAAATAATGGGACAGAAATTTATTTTTTATCTACTAAAATTGAACTGCATATTGGATAAATAATTTAACCTCATTTTAGAGTTCGCAAGCAAATTGCTTCTAAGAACTTTCTTAAAAAACAACATAAATCATATAAAACTGTTTTACTGTTGCTTATTGCTTTAATAGACAATGTAATGGGTTATGAGCAGGGCTGCTAACCACAGGACAGTAGTTCAAACCTACCAGTCAGTCTGTGAAAGAAAGACGAGCCTTTCTGCTCTCTTAAAGATTTAGAAACCCCATACAGTGTCACAAAGCATCAGAACCACCACAAAGTGGCATACCACCACCACCACCATGCCTTTATCTGGTCTTATCATTATAGAGACTGCTCATTTCAGAAAAGCAAACTATTTTCCATACCAAACAGTTCACAAGCTGGCTTACTATCAACTCATTTCTTAAATTTTCTTTTTAAGAATAAATATTCAATTATATCGATTGATGCAGAAAAGGCGTTTGACAAAAAACAACATCCATTCCTGATAAAAACACTTAACAAAGTAGGAATTGAAGGGAAATTCCTCAACATAATAAAGAGCTTACATACAAAAACCAACAGCCAACATTACTCCCAGTGGAGAGAAACTGAAAGCCTTCCCTCTGTAAACAGGAACCAGAAGAGGATGCCCTTTGATACCTCTCCTATTCAATATTGTGTTGGAAGTCTTAGCCAAAGCTATATGGCAAGATAGGGAAATTAAAGGCATCCAAATTGGCAAAGAGGAAGCAAAACTTTCTCTATTTGCAGATGATATGATCCTATATATAGAAAACCCTAAAGACTCAGTAAAAAAGCTACTAGACTTCATTGAAGATTCAGCAAAGTG
>NW_006408549.1:25023689-25025244 GCF_000296735.1 Chrysochloris asiatica
AGAAGAACAAGGTTGGAAATCTCTCACTCCCTGATTTCAAAGTTTATTACACAGCTACAGTGGTCAAAACAACTTGGTACTAATACAATGATTGATATATAGATCAATGGAACAGAATCAATAATCCAGAAATTAACCCATCCACATACAGTCAACTGATTTTCAAGAAAGGGCCTAAGTATATTGAATGGGGAGGAGATAGTCTCTTCAACAAGTGGTGCAGGCAGAACTGAAAAGCAATGTGCAAAAGATTGAAACAAGAGCTTTACCTCATGCCATATACACAAACGAACTCATCATGGACTAAAGACATTAATGTGAATCCCAGAATTATAAAGGTCATCAATGAAAAATTAGGGACAAACTTGAGGGCTCTAATGCAGAGCACACACAGATTACCAAACATTGTGAAAATTGCACAAACAAAAGAAGACAAAAGAGATGATTGGAACATACTAAAAATTAAAAACTTACGTGCATCAAAAGACTTCACCAAAATAGTAAAAAGAGAAGCCACAGAATGGGAAAAAATCAGACAAGGTAACCAATGTCTAAAATATATAGGGAACTACAACACCTCTACAAGAAAAAGACAAATAACCCAATTAAAAAATGGGCACAGGACATGAACAGACACTTCACCAAGGAGGAGACCAGGCAAACAACAAACATATGAAGACATGTACACGATCACTTGCCATTAGAGAGATGCAAATCAAAACAACAATGAGATATCATCTCACATCAGCAATAAGAGTGAAGTTCAAAAAAGAAGAGGACAATAAATGCTGGCAAGAATGTGGAGAGACTGGGACCCTCCTACATTGCTGGTGGGATTGCAAAATGGTTCAACCAATCTGGAAAACAGTATGGCACTTCCTCAGAAAGTTGGAAATAGAAATACCTTATGATCCAGCAATCCCTCTACTTGGTATTTATATACAAGAAATGAGCCATATCACGAGTAGTGATATGCACACCAATGTTCATAGTAGCACTATTTACAACAGCAAAAAGATGGAGACAGCCTAAGTGCCCATCAATGGAAGAATGGATAAACAAACTTTGGTACATACACATAACGGGATATTATGCTACCTTGAAGAATAACAAGGAAGCTGCAAGCCACTGTATAACATGGATGAAACTTGAGGACATTATTCTGAGTGAAATTAGTCAGTCACAAAAGGAGAAATACTTCATAGGACCATTATTGTAAAAGCTTAAGAAAAAATACCCACATTGAAAGGGAAAAAAAGAAAAATTCTTTGTTTGTTACCAGGGTGTAGAGGGTGGGGTGAGGGGAGTGTTGGGAAGGTGGAGCACAGGGTAGGCAATAGACACAGTATAGCTTGGGTGCTGGGGTGGGTGGGATACACAAGAAGGGAAGGAGAATGGAAGAACAAGGCAGATGGGAGAACATTTAGGCAGGTTTGCATGGATAAGTGGGACAGAGGTAAAGAGTGATATACGTTCAACCTTGGAAAAACAGGGCTCTGTGACAGAAATTTAGGCATTGTTTGAATGGGTAAAAGAGGGGAAATAATGTTAAGAT
>NW_006408549.1:25026389-25029383 GCF_000296735.1 Chrysochloris asiatica
AGGAGAGGAGTGGTTGATCTTGCAGTCTAGGAGCAGAGGTCCCTGGGACCATCAAGGGAGAAGAGCAGAGTGTGGGACCCAATCCAGAGAAGAGTGAGGCCAGAGATGGAGGCAGAAACAATAATGTGGAGAAATGGAGTGGCTGGGGACTCTAGACTCAAGGAGGGAGAGGGGCTGTGTGCTGGTGGCTGGGGGGCTGGCATACAGGGTATACCCTTTGGTTGTTTGAATGGTTATATGTTCCTGAGTGTTTCGGTGTACATCCAAAAAAAAAAAAACAGAGGGATTGGAAGCAAATGCTGTTGAATGATGATGCGTGGAGGGGACTGTAATCACTGCAATGAAATGAAATAAAACTGATGCTCTCCCATGTAAACTATCTTGTATGACAGGAGGTAATTTATTAGTCTTTTATGACACAAAATGTTACTTAAAGGTAGTTTTATGTCAAATAGTGTGATAAATCTGTGCATGTGTGTTTAGCTAAAAAAGAAAACTTACTTTCTTTTATTCTTTTTTTCATGTGCCTGTGAAACAAAGCACAAATATTTGTGAGTCTCTTGCATCAAATTAAATTAAAATTTTTATTACACTCCAGTTTCAACTATTTCTTGGATACTTAAAAAGGTGGCAGCAGTGATGGCTCAAATGTAGCAATGATTGTGCGTTTGGTGCAGGAGTGGGCAATACATTGTTCTGTTGTGCATAGGGTCACTATGAGTAGATACCAACTCAATGGCACCTAACAAAAACAACAACAACAAAAAAAATGGTAAAGTTAGTAAAAATTGAATAGCATTCCACCAATGTTTATAATCACAGATAGCAAATTTACTATACACGTAGAATTTAGATTTAATAGGAATTCCATGGACTAAATAATAAAATTAATAGCAATAAAAAAGAAACACTTTGTTTTCTGATTTGTGCACACAGGAATAATATATATGTTCCCTAAAGGACACACTATTGCACATATATCTAATCTAAAAATCAGAGGGTAGCAAACACTTAGGCCACCTAATGTTGGCAATATCTGTTCAGTTGGAGATACTGTTGTTCACTTTTGACTGAGTATGTACAAAGGGCAAATTCATAATTGCTTTAACATAAAATTATAACCCTCAGTTGGAATATTGCAAGTAACTACTGACTATAATGTATCAGTTCTTTTGAACTTGAACTAATATTACGCACTTCATAAACTCAGTTTTTATTCTCCGTAAAGAAAAAAAAATGTTGCAGGAATCAATTAAAAGTGAGAAAATATTGTGTAGTGGAAAGAGGGACTTTTTAAAGTCTGACAGACATACATATCTACTTTTTTCTTCTAAAAACTAGTTGTGACCTTGGCCAAATTATTCTATGTCCCTGAAACTCAATTTCCTCATACATAAAACGAGAGTATATTTTTGTTGTTGTTGTTGAATGCCATCAAGTCAGTTTCAATTCATAGCGACCCTGTATGGTGTTTCCTAGGGGAGGCTAGTGAGCTTGAATCACTGACATTTCAGTTCAAACCGACCTTGCAGATCTATAGCGATGTGAGCATTCAATGTTGTTGTTAAGTGCTGTAGAGTTGATTCCTACTCAGCGACCCTGCATCGGGTTTCCAAGGAGCAGATGGTAGGTTTGAACCATTGACCTTGTGGTTAGCAATAGAGGACATATTCTACAGTATTACAACAGGAGATTGTTATTGTTGTTGTTGTGATGTGCTGTAGAGTCGGTTCCGATTCATAGTGACCCTGTACAGGGTTTCCGAGGCTGTAAATTTTTACGGGAACAGAAAGCCTCATCTTTCTCCCACAGTACAGCTGGTAGCTTTGAACTACTGACCTTAAGGTTCACAGCCTGATTCGTAACCACTATGCTACCAGAGCTCCTTACAACAGGAGATAGTATATATTAAATGACTTGAATAAAATGGACACTGCAATACATCTTTCTTTATTTCTTCTTAGTCTATTAATCACTTGGGCTTAAAATTAAAACTTAGTGAATAAATCTGTTGTTATTATTTCTGGAGAAAACACTGTAACTTACTATTTATAAGCAGAAATTATATTAATCTTCAACAGAGTTAACTACTTTTGCTTGTATTCATTTTCTTATTTATCTATTCTTTACTGTTTTTGATACATAGAAGTCAACTATGATATACTTTAATAGTGTATTTTTAGGGACACTCTCTTGTTTTATTTTTTCTTTCCTTCTGAGTGTCTTACAGAAATCTAATCGCTTCCATAGATGTCCTTGTTTTCTTTCTGCTGTGAAATATACACATATACATGTTTAATTCATGATTGTGACTTATATAATTTACATAAATGAAGGTTTGGTGTCATACTGTGTAAGTCACATTTTAACCTGCCTTTCCACCCCCTTTTATTCAACCATTCCATTACTTGCATCAGTGCACACTAACAGTCATTTTGATTTTTTGGAAAAATCTCAATATGATTGTCATTTACTTTGTTATAGGTTTGGCCGTGGAGAGCTAATTCAAGGTAGCTCCTCTATCCTTATCATATGCTATTGCCAGGCAGGTTAGAAAGGTACTCTGAAGTGGAATTTTCAGGATTGTCTGTGGAAGGTTATGTCCAGTGGAATTACTGTTGATCATTAAAGAAATTGTTACAGATAGAATTTTGGATAGTATCTATAAGTACATGCTACTAGCATTTCTGTATTGGATTGTCCCTGGAAAAGGTGAAAAGACAAACTGCAATGTGTTTTTATGACCTTCAGAGAATAATAATTGATTTTGCTCACTCTGTCTCCCAAATCACTACCAAATTATGATTTGACTAACTCTGTACTGAAACTTTCAAAAACTTTCAAAAAAAAGCTCAAAAAGGCAAAATAAAGTATTGAAATTGAATGTATAAAGATCTAGAGTTAGAAAACCAAGAGAAGATCCCACTAAGCATTTCCCAAACTGAAAGAAATGAAGAAAAAATTCAAGTCTCAGGTTGTAATATTGAAGGATAC
>NW_006408549.1:25032638-25036936 GCF_000296735.1 Chrysochloris asiatica
GAAAAAGAAAACCATAAAATAAATGATACATTTGAATTATGGTGTTGGAGAAAAGTATATACAGTACTATGGACTGCCAGAGAATAAACAAATATGTGTTGGTAGAAGTGCAGTCAGAATGATCCTTAGACGCTCAGATAGTGAGACTTCATCTCTCATATTTCAAACATGTTATCAGAAAGGGCCAGTTCCTGTAGAAGGACGTCACGCTTGGTAAAATGGTGAGTCCACAAAAAAAAAAAAAGGAAGACTCCCAATGAGATGGATTGGCAGAGTGGCAACAGCAATGAGTTTAAAGAAATAATTTTGAGGATGGCACAAGATGGGACAGTGTTTCATTCTGTTGTCACTATGAGTCAGAAATGACTCCATGGCAGCTAACGACATTAACAGCACTCCTAAAACCACACAATAATTGTTATTCTGAGAACTTTATTTCTAATGTATGCAAGTTAGCATAGTATTAAATTACTTCAGCATATTACAGGAAGTTGTGTTGCACCCGTATTTCAGATACACCATACTGCAGAAACATTGTAGGTGATTACATTGTTGTTGTTATTAAGTGTCACTGAGTCAGTTTTCAACCATAGTGACCTTCTATAGGGTTTCCAAGGAGAAGCTAGTGAGTTTGAACCACAGACCTTACGGTTCAAACAGACTTTGCAGTCCAGCACATTAACTTACAGCACCATACCAGGACTCCAGTGATTATAGTTGTTGTTGTTGTCATGTGTCGTGGAGTCAGTTCCAACTCATAGCAACCCTGTACCGGGTTTCCGAGGCTGTAAATCTTTACAGGAGCAGGAAGCCTCATCTTTCTCCTGTGGAATAGCTGGTAGTTTCGAACTGCTGACCTTGCGGTTTGCAGCACAATTCATAACCACTACGCTACTAGAGCTCCTTGTGATTATAGCAGGGGAATATTAAAAAGTCCTTTTTTAAAAAAATTTGAATTGAGATAAGAATTGATAACTTTAGTCTAATATATTTTCATTAAAAGCAAGCATCCCACTCCACAGTTGTATTTTCTGTGTCCCCATAGTGATTTATTGTAGATGCCATTTGAACCACCAAAGCATTTCTTCAATACAATCTTCCTTACATTAAAAAAAAAAAAATCATTTTAACTTCACTATTTTGTCACTGAACATCCTAGACCTCCTGGGTTCCATTTTCTAAGGTTAATGCACCTTAACCAGGAATCATCTATTGAAGAAAGAAAAAACAAGAAAACTTTGTTGAGGGTGAACTACAGTGAAACAATACAGGTGTCAATTATATAAATAAACATTCTTAATTTTCAGTAAATTTGTTAAGAGGAACATTTGACCCAAGGAATTGATAGGAAACTGAAGATAGAGATTCTAGGCAGAACTTCCCAGGAGGACTCTCAAAGGCCATCCCATACTTAGAGTTGAGCAGAAGAGCATCAATTTTTCTTATAGACAGGAAGCCACTGATTCAAATTACAGCTATGACAGCTTTCAGATCAGGAATCACGCTACAACTGTCATCATTTGTGCCAATAAAAAGCATGTTTCACTCCACAAGTTAACTCAACTCTGAATTGAAGTGTTACAAACGTGGATCCTAACTATAAATATCAAATCAAATACCCTATCTGCAAAGAAACATCAAAAATAAAAAACATTGGGCTTTCCTGACTCCAATTTAGAAAATCTGGTCATAAATATTCTGGGATGGATATTAAGCATTCCACACCCAGTAGTTCCTAATTGATTGTCATAGATTGAATTGGGTACCCCCAAAATATGCAGATGACACTACCTTGGTTTCTGAAAGTAAAGAGATCTTGAAATACCGATTAAGGTCAAATTCTATAGCCTTCAGTATTGATTGCACCTCAAGGTAACAAAAATGAAAAGCCTTCTAACTGGACCAATAAATAATATTATGCTAAGTGGAGAAAAGATTGACATTGCCAAAGACTTTGTTTTGCTTGGATACACAATCAATGCGCATGGAAGCAGCAGTCAATGAATCAAATGACATATTGCAATGGGCAAATCTGTTGTAAAAGACCTCTTTAAATTGTTAAAGAGTAAAGATGTAACTTTGAGGACTAAGGTGGTCCTGACCCAAGTTCTGGTATTTCCAATTGCCTTATATATCATGAATGTTGGACAATGAATAAGCAAACCTGGAGAATAATCCAATTATGGCATTGGAAAAGAATATTGAAAGAATTATGGACTACCAAAAAAAAAAAAAAAAAACTATCTAAGAAGAAGTATAGCTAACATGATTCTTAGAAGTGAGGGTGGTGAGATTTCATCTTTCATACTTTGGGCATGTTGTCAAGAGGTACCAGTAACAGGAGAAGGACGACATGCTTGGAAAAAAGGAGGGTCTATAAAAAAGAGGGAGTCACCCAAAGTGAAGGAATTGACACTGGCATCTACAATGGACTCATAATGACTTTGTAAGGAAAGTGCAGTACTGGGTGGTGTTTAGATCTGTTGTACATAGGGTCTCTTGGTGTGGGAACCGACTCAATGGTACCTAATATTAACAAAAGGAGATGGAAGAGTTAAGAAAAAGAGGGACCTGACTACTACCAAAAAGAAGGAGGGCTAGACGCTCTTTGGACTCAGGGTCTCCACACTGAGAACATTCTAGAAACAGGAGAAGATTGATGCCAAGATTCATGTAGCTCTCCAAAGAATACCTCATGGATGTTGAAAGGAGACAAGCATCTTCTTTCATAGTCAACATGTAGAGAAGGTTTTCCCCTAGAGCCACCATTTGGAATTTAACCTTTCAGTTTCTTAGACTATGTTGGGCTTGAACTGCTGTTGAGTTTGAACAGCTGAACCTGTGGTTAACCATCCAATGCTTATGCCACAGTGCTACACGAAGACTACTCTAGTCCACTGGGACGTAAATTTCTGTTTGTTAAAGTCATTTCTGTTATAAAAGCATTAGATTACTATGTCAAAAACTTAGCCAGTTGCCTACTTTGAGCTATGATCAAGTGATACAATTAAGCAGAAGTGGCATAGATTCCTTTTTTGAATATACCAACATTAGTGACTTCCACTATTTAAGGCCAGTACTACTTTCAGAGTTGAAATTTAGAGTCAAGAGTCACAATGTTGTTGTTGTTGTTGTTAAGTACCATGAAGTTGGCTCTGACTCATAGTGACCCTTCACAGGGTTTCCAAGGCTATAAATATTTAACGGGAGCAAAAAGCATGGAACAGCCGGTAGTTTCAAACTGTCGACCTTGAGGTTAACAGCCCGATTCATAACCACTACGCTACAAGAGTCACAATGCAAGCTGTATTTTTTAGAAACCAGCTGCAGCTGCATAAACAACAGCTCTCCACTGCTAATCATGCATTATGGTTTGATTGTGATTCCTTTTGGTGACTCTTATTTTCCAAGTTTGGTTCTACAGAGCTCCTGAAATTTCAAGCAATGCAAACTCTTTTGTGATTTTTTCCCCACTCCTTAAATCAGTTAAGGTTTCTACTGCATGCAATTAAGTGACCTGTTAGGAAATGAAATTTTTGACAAAAGGAAAAATAGAACTAGTAAAGTTTTCCTCAACCAGATGATCGTAAGGAGAATGAATTATCTGTACAAAGACATGCCTTTTACAATGGGAATTATCATTTGTGTTTAGATATTTAATTGATGCACACATCACAAATTTTATATCATATTCATGATTCTCTTAAAACTGATTGTACCTGCATTTTGGTAGTTATAACTCAATTTATAATATTTATTCATCATTAAAAATGCCAAATGACATGCTGTTATTAAGTGTCATTGAGTTGGTTCTGACCCATTGCGACCCTGTATATGGTTTCCAAGAGTGGATGTTGAGCAGGAACCACCAACCTTGTGCATCAAAGTTACTTTGTAGTCTAACACATTAACCCACAACACCACAGAGGAAGCATCAGAAAATGAGACAAGGAATATAGAGACATTGTACAATGATAGGTAGACATTCAAGAATTTCAGGAGGCAACATATGTTCAAACATGAATGGTACTGAAGGAAGAAATGTGAGCTGCACTGAAGGCATTGGAAAAACCAAGGATCCAGGAATTAAGAAATACCAATTTAGATGTTTCAAAAAAATGGATGCAATGAAGTTGCGAGATAAGCTTGACCATATTCAATAGACCCCTATGAACCTGGGTATAGACCTGGATGGCCAGCAGTATGGCAAAACCCAGGGACTCCTGGGCTCAGAGGCAGTGACATGGCCACAGAGGACCAGAGTGGAGAGTGAAGCGTCCAGCTGATATGAAGTGAGG
>NW_006408549.1:25037601-25041809 GCF_000296735.1 Chrysochloris asiatica
GCCCAGGATCGAACATTGTTTCGTTCTGCTGTGCATGGAGTCGCTATGAGTCGGTTCCGACTCGATGGCACCTGACAACAACAACAATAGGCAAAATATTGAATGATGCAGAAATCATCAAAAGAAAAATACAGAGTCAATGTACTAAAAAAAGAAATGGTTGATGTTCAACCACTTCAACAGGTAGCATATGATCAAGAGCCAATGGTATTAAAGTAAGAAGCTCAAAAAACAAGGCTCCAGGAATTAATGGAATACAAATTGAAATACTTCAACAAACAGATGTGGCACAAGGCTTTCACTGATCTATGCCAAGAATTTAAAAGACAGCTAGATGGCAAACTCATTAGAAGAAATTCATATTTGTTCACATTCCAAAGAAAGTGACCCAACAGAATGTGGACATCATAGATCAATGTGATTAATGTCACATGCAAGTAAGATTTTGATGAAGATAATTTTTTAAATGTTGCAACTGAAAATTGACAGGGAACTGCACGAAATTCAAGCTGGTTTCTGAAGAAGATGTGGAATAGGGATATCACTGCTGATGTTAGATGGATTCTGGCAGAAGGTATAGGAAAACAGAAAGATGTTTACTTGCACTTCATTAACTGTGCAAAGACTTTCAACTGTGTGCTTCATGACAAACTATGGATAACATTACAAATAGTGGATATTCCAGAACATTTAATTGTGTTTATAAGGAACCTGTACATAGAAGAAGAGACAGTCTTTAGAACAGAATAAAGGGATGCTGAATGATTTAAAATCATGAAAGTTGTATACAAGGGTTGTACCCTTTCACCATATTTACTCAATCTATGTGATGAGCAAATAATACAAGAGATTGGGTTATATGAAGAACATGGCATCAGGTTTGGAGGCTCTCTCTTTAACCTGAGATATGCAGATGATGCAGCCTTGTTTTCTGGAATCAAAGAGGACTCAGAATACTTACTGATGAAGATAAAAGACAATAGACTATAGTATGGATATCACCTCATTGTAAATAAAACAAAATTCCACACAATTGGACCAATAGATAATACCATGATAAGTGGAGAAAAGACAGAAGTTAACAGACTTCATTTTGCTTCCATCCACAATTAGCACTCATGGAAGCTACATTCAAGAAATTGAACTATTGCTGTAGGCAAATCTACTGCAAAGATCCTCTTTAAAGTATTAAAGAGCAAAGAAAAAGAAAACCATAAAATAAATGATACATTTGAATTATGGTGTTGGAGAAAAGTATATACAGTACTATGGACTGCCAGAGAATAAACAAATATATGTTGGTAGAAGTGCAGTCAGGATGGCAAAACCCAGGGACTCCTGGGCTCAGAGGCAGTGACATGGCCACAGAGGACCAGAGTGGAGAGTGAAGCGTCCAGCTGATATGAAGTGAGGGGAGAGGCACAAGAACACCCATACTTGCAGACAGTACCCATTTGACCTGGCTTCGATGGCTGGATGATCAGAACTCAACTAGAAGAAGAAAGAAGAGGGGGATAAAAAGAGTAATCTGCTACAATTTGATGAACTTGACCTATACTTATGGATGTAGTCGCTCAAAAAAAGGGAACAAACCTTTGCAGTAAGGATCACTCCCACCCCCTCAGTACACAGGGTAGACAGAGATGGACAACTTAGACACTGGCTACCCAAAATAGGGGGGAGGGGAGTTTATAAAGGCAAGAAGTGACTGACTTACAAGCTTTCAAGAAGGAACCTAGTTCCACACAGGGCAGGGGTAGGTAGAACCTCCACTGAATGAATTCCAATCTGTTGGAACTGGGCTGGTGAAAGGAAATGGGGATAAGACTCTTGTGGTACAATAGTGAATAACTGCCATCAGGACTGACTGTGAGGGTAGGAAATATAAAGGTAGATGTTTTATGAGAAAAGGAGCAGAGGAACCTGGACCATCAAGAGAGCGGGACCCTACCCAGAGAGGCAGTGATGCCAGGGATGGAGACAGAGATGATGACATGGACATATGGAGCAGATGGGGACACTGGACTCAGGGAGGGAGAAGGGCTATGTGCTGGAGGCTGCGGTCGGGCAGTCCTGTGTGGTGTACCCTTTGGTTATTTGCTGATGCATGCAGGGGATTGTAATCATTACAGTGAAACAAAATACGTTAGGATGAATGTGAAGCTGATGAGTGTAAAGCTGCCATGTAAACCTCACAAGAAAAACTTTTAAAAAAAATAGATGAAAAACTTGTTTCTTTGTGTATTTTTTGTGTGTGTGTGCTTGTTTGATTTTATGAATTTTCTCTTTTTTTAAGGTATCTAATTTCTAATTTTAGAATATTCTAATTTTTAAGTTCTTTTTTAAAACTTAGCTAAATTTTATCTAAAAATATGATTAGACTTTATACAATACTGCTTCTCCAGTCAGCTTTGTTTTTGATAAACTGTCTCAGAAATCTAGAGTTGAAACCACTTTCTGAGTTTCTAAATTCACAACGAGGGTGGTAGATAGAAATGGACAATGAGTGGGGTGCTGTATCTGAACATTCTGGGTTCACTCATCCTAAAGTTTGTTCTTCACTCTACATGTTAATCTGAAAGGGCCCTGAAGATTTGGAATCTTTTGCTACTTAAAATGTCTATTTTTAACAATTCTAAAGTCAAAATCTCATGTATCCATTATTAGGACTGTAAGTCCAATGTACCTGTTCATACATTTTTGAGTGAAAATATATAATTAAAGGAATGCTATTCAGAGTTGCTGTTTGAACTGCAAAGTCAGCAGTTCAAGCTTACCAGCTGCTTCTAGGAAACCCTATACAAGGTTGCTATGAGTTGGAATTGACTCGACAGCACTTAACAACATAACAGTCAGGGTGGATCTGGATATGTTCTTTTTGACAATGGATGCAACACCCTCTCCAATTTGGCATTCCTGGCATAGTAGACTTTATACATGTAGTCATCAGATTCAAAATGGCCAATACCAGTCCATTTCATTTCAGCTCACTAATGCCTATGATACTGATGTTTATATGTTCCATTTCATTTTTGACAACTTCCAATTTTCCCAGATTCATACTTTGTACATTCCATGTTGCGATTTTCAATGGAAGTTTACAGCTGTTTTTCTTCATTCTGAGTTGTGCCCCATCAGCAAATGAAGGTCCCACATGTTTTTCTCCCATGGACTTTACTCCAGCCATATCAACATGGTCATCTCTACTCTGAGGAGGCAGGATTTCCCCAGTTGCGTTTTGAGTGCCTTCCAAACTGATAGGTGCATTTTCTGACATTATATCTGACAGTGTTTCTCTGCTATTCATAAGGTCTTCAGTGACTAAATATTCAGAAGTAGTTCGTCACTCCTTCTTCCTAGTCTGTTTCCGTCTGGAAGCTCATCTGAAACCTGTCCACCAAAGGTGACCCTGCTGGTATTTAAAATACCAGTGGCATAGATTTAAGAATCACAGCAACTCACAAACCATGACAGTATGACAAACTGACAGACGAGTGGTGTCAAAAAGAACATATCTAGATCAGTCATGAGGTACAAAGCTGTCTGTGATAGGATAATATCCATGCACCTACAGTTCAAACCATTATTATTCAAATTTATGCACCAAAAGCCAGTGAGGATGAAATAGAAGAATTCTACCAAATTATTTAATCTGAAATCGATCAAACATGCAATCAGGCTATATTGATCATTATTGGAGATTGGAGTGCAAAGGTTGGGAGCAAAGAGGAAGGATCAGTAGTTGGAATATATGGCCTTGGTGATAGAAATGATGCTGGAGACTGCATGACAGAATTCTGTAAAATGGATGTCTGAAGTGACACTGAAACTTGCTCTTCAGTGTAGAGATGCTAAAGCAAATGGAAGAATTTAGGAGGTACAAGAGCTAAACAAAAAATTCAAAAGTCAGCTTGAGAAGATAAAACCAAATATTGCAACAAAATGTGCAAAGATCTGGAATCAGAAAACCAAAAAGGAAGAACATGCTCAGCATTTCTCAAGCTATGGGAACTGAAGAAAAAATTCAAGCCTTGACTTTCATTATTGAAAGATTCTCTAGGCAAATTATGAAGTGATGCAGAAAGCATCAAGAGAAGATGAAAGGAATACACAGAGTCACTGTACCATAAGGAAATGGTTCATGTTCAACCTTTCAAGAGGTAGCACATGATCAAGAGCCAATGATACTTAAGGAGGAAGTCCAAGGT
>NW_006408549.1:25042879-25046184 GCF_000296735.1 Chrysochloris asiatica
TTTTGAATTATGGTGTTAGAGGAGAATATTGAAAGTGCCATGGACTGCCAAAAGAACCAATAGATCTGTTTTAGAAGAAGTGCAGCCAGAGTGCTCCTTGGAGGCCAAGATGGCCAAACTTCATCTCTCATACTTTGGACATATTGTCAGGATGGACCAGTCACTAGAGAAGGACATCATGTTTGGTAAGGTGGAGGGTTAGAGAAAAAGACGAAAATCCCAAGCAAGATGGATTGGCCAAGTGGCAGCATCGATGGACTCCAGTATGATAACAGTAGTGAGGTTGGCCCAGAATCGGCTAGTGTTTCGTTCTGTTGTGCATAAAGTTGCTATGAATTGGTACCAAATCAATGGCACCTAACAACAACAACAATTCAGGGTCAGTATGATTCAGAACTGAATCAACAGCACTCAACAACAAACAAAACTCTACTCAGGTTAAGCCTACCAATGTCTGTTCATTTGATATTATAAATTGAATTACTTGAGGATATGGAAGTAATCACCTTCAAATTAGTGATAGAGTTACTTTGGACTGCAAGAAATATATCTTTTTCTCTTTCTAAGAACAAATACTAGTTTTGAGATAGCCAATAAATCTTAGGATTTAAGCTCAAAGACATAGGAAAATCCATACTTCTCTCATGTAAATCTTTAAATCATCATGTCTATATCTACTGAAAACAGCTGTTAACCTCTTTTAATAGATGTGGGGTCCATAATATGCTGGTTTCAATTTTTTTGTTTGTTTTTGTATACCATAACAACCTATCCCGTTAGCCTATATTTGGTTTTATTTGTGTGGTGTAGTATTTCTGGCATGCACAAACTCTATCTGACATTGTATCCTGTAATCATACCATGTTCAGTCTAAGGGTGTTCTCCTAAGTGATGGCAACCTTCTCTGTTCAGAGAAAGTTAAAATGAGAAGTATTTAGAGTAAGTTCTCCTCAACAATTGACCAGTAGGACACAGGAGCTAATTCACAAATGCCTCAATCTCCTGTATTTTAAAAGAAAAAGCTGAGAGGTATTCATGTCACAGGCTGAGCTTTGGAGTGAAATCAGTGTAAAACAATAATGTATTATTCTATGAATATTAATCTTACTGTTGCCAAGTATAGTCAATATATGTTGACAATTGGTAAAGCTTAGTCATTCTTGTTCCTCTTCTTCTTCTTCTTCAGGTTATATCCATTTTTAGAGGTATCCCAGGAGCTAAAACTAATAACCTGAAAGTTGGAGTTTTGAATACAACCAGAGAGACCTTGGAAGAAAGGTCAGGATATCTACTTCTGAAAAACCATCCACAGAAAATTCTATGGAGCAGAGTTCTATTCTGGCATTGTTGTTGTTGTTGTTGTTAAGTGCCATCTAGTTGGTTCTGCCCCATAGCAACCCTGTATAGGGTTTCCGAGGAGTGACTGGTGAACTTGAGATGGGGTCAATTCCCTAGATGAGATTAATGGGATAGCAATTGGCTCACTGGTTATTACCTCCCCTCAAGTTTACTTCTTGGGATTTTCATGACCTTGACTGATCCTACACTTTCAGTGAAAGAAACTAACCAAAGCAACTGAGACCTTGTTTAATTTTTCCAAAACTTTATTAAATTAGCATGTCAAAGGGAAAATGGAATGAGAAGTTTATCTGAAAACCCAGAAAGACCTATAATGTGCTTTTCTTAGTGACTATATCTCTGAGAGATGCAGCCCAGAGTCTTATATTTTCTAAATGGCTATTAATATACAAATCAAGTAAGATAAGAGTTTCAACAACTAATGAAAATAATTAGAGAAGAAGAGAAGTAGATGAGAGTGTAGAGAGTAAAACTCAGGAAATGTGCATTTCAATACTTCCTTCTTGTGAAATACAATATTAAGTGTTAAGTGTTATCCCCTCTGCTCAAATGTGAGCAACAGATGAAGATGATCACAATGGTTGCTTCCTAAGGTTCCCCTAAGAGCATTTTTCCTTAACCAAACGATTTAGGATAAGCTTATTATAGAACACCAAGCAACTGATAAAACAATGCAATTGTATTACAGACATAAATTGTTCACCTTCTTCTATGCTAACCAAAGAGGAAAAAACCAGAAATTTATTGGGAAAATACTTCACCAACCTCAGACCTCTATCCTCATGTCAACTGTTGGTTGTTATATATCCTCAAAGATTAGTTCAGACATATTGAATTCTACATGACCATACAAGAAAAAAATAATTCTCACCTATTGTTCTGTCAATAATTTATATACCTCTGTACTACCAAAGGCCGACAAAGCAGCCCTAAAGAAAGATTCAAGATGGCTGCTCCATACCTGGTGGACTGCCATAGATCACCTGCCTCCTATCTATCTATCATCTATCTATCTATCTATCTATCTATCTATCTATCTATCTATCTATCTATCTATCTATCTTGCATGGCACTCTAGTTTTGACAGTTCAAATCTACCAGCTGCTCCTTGGAAACAGTATATAGGGTCACTATGAGTAAGAACTGACTCAAGGGCACTTAACAACAACACATTACCCTGGTGACCACAGGCGTGACAAGTCCGTACCTACTTCCACTTCCACTGAAGCTCCTGATCTCCAGGCAGCTGGAGCTGCACAGTGGTGAGCTGAGTCATTATGAGCTACAATACAGTGCATTGAGAGCTAGCAAGGCCAACCTCAGTGACTAGTTGTGGTCTGCTCCAGACATGCATAGTTAGCTAATGCCAGTCCTGGGCTAGTGGGAACTCTTACCTTTGTTACTTTCTGAGGCAGAAATATCCTGATCCCCAAGCTATTCTGTTATTGTTGCTAAGTGCCATCAAGTCAGTTCTGACTCTTTATTTGATTTCCAAAGAGCATCTGGTGAGCTTGGACCACCGACCCTGTGGTTCCTATCGACCTTGCAGCCCATCGCATTAACTCACAGCACCACACAAGGACTCCAAGCTGCTCTAGGGTTTGCATGAACAATATTCATATTGGGTGCCCAGAACAGAAAACATTTAGGCCTATAGGAACTCCATCTAGGGCTGGAAGTGTCACTCTATCTTCCATTGACCGTTCACCACATGAACTTCTTGGCTGCCAGTAGACCCCAGATTTTTCTCTTATTTAGATCTTTTACCTACCCTGTTTTGTTTTGTTTTGTTTTTCCCCTTTCATTGTTTTTAGTTTATTCTTTCTTCCTCTTCTTCCTCTTTTCTTTTCCTTGCCTTTTATCCTTTCTATCTTATCTTTAAGTTTCCCTTCCCTTTTTCTGGTTCTCTTCCCCTACTCACTACTGTCTGCTGCTTCTACTTTCCC
>NW_006408549.1:25046332-25050915 GCF_000296735.1 Chrysochloris asiatica
TGATTTTCTTTTTTCATTCTTGTTTGCTTGTTTGTTTGTTTCTTTATTTCTTGGATGTGTGTTTTGTCTTCTTGTTTCACCTGACAGGGAATGAAACAGTGCCCAGATAGCTCCACCAATCACACAAGAACCAATACCAGTTGCTACTCATCTGATCAATAACAACAACCAATATCACCCAAACCTAGATTAAAATGAGTTGCATGAACAGTGAACAGAGAATAGTGCACATGCACCCATACCTTAATCACACCCACCTGGAGGCATATGATGAGTGCCTAAAAACATACCAACATACAAATATAACAAAACCACAGCGTCTCTGAAGCAACAGAAAATTTCAATTTAAATGAGAAAAAACAGACATATTGGTTCAAACAAGTGACCAAGAAACAGAGCTAGAAAATGTATTTTATGAGACAAATGCATTGGAACAATCAGAAAAAGAATTCAAGAGAATGATATGTAGGTACCTCCAATGACTGACAGAATAGTTGAGGAAAACAAGGAAGAATTAAGGGAAACACTATAGGAACAAGCAAACAAAATAGAAAAAGGATTAGATCCAATTAAAAACATGCAAACAGAAATCCAAATGATTAGTATTAAGATTTCAGAAATGAATGACACATTGAAAGGGCAAAGGATTAGATTTGAATCAGGAGCAGCCCAAACTAGTGAGCTTGAAGATAAATCTATTAATCCTAGCCAGTTAGAAGAACAATCAGAAAAAAACGATGACAACATTTAAAGAAAGCCTAAGATTAATGTGGAACACCATAGAAAAGAATAATTTACAGGTGATCAGAATTCCAGAACAGGAAGAGACAAAAAAAAAAAAAAAAACCCACAGAAAAAGATAGTTGAAGAGTTATTTGAACAAAACTTCCTTAACTTTATGAAAAAAGAGAAGATAAACATTTAAAAAAACAGAATATATTCCAAAAGAAAATTACCAGGACATATAATCAAAATTTATACAATCAAACACAAAGAAAGTATACTAAGAGTAGCTCAAGAAAAATGAAAAGATATCTATAAAGGAAAACCAGTAAGATTAAGCTTTGATTTTTTCAGAAAAAGCAATGCAGGCAATAAAGCAATGGGAAGACATGTAAAACTTTCTGAAAGAAAGAAAGAAAAAAAGTCAAACGAGAATCATATATCCAGCAAAACAGTCCCTTAAATATGATGGAAAACTCAAAGCATTTCCAGATAAACAGAAATTATAAGAATTTGTAATAACCACACCAAAGTTATATTTTTAAAAAATACAAAAGACAGTCCTTTGAACTAAAATCAGCATGAGCAAAAAACCTTAGATTACTATACATGGCATCATCACTCAGAATTCTATCCAGCTACTAAAGTATCCAAAGTAAAACAAGCCTACACAAGACAGAAAATATGAACCAGAAATAGCAATTTATAATGAGGAAACTACAAAGCAAAAACATTGGAAAGTGTAGTTACAGAACTTTCAAATGGTGAGAAAGTCAAGAGGATTTCAAGATCAACCAGACTGTTTTATATGAATAGAAATTAATAAAGTATAGTAATTTAATAAAGTATAGAGTAACCTCAATGAACATTAATACACCTTCACATCAAATCAAGAAAAAGGAAAATCTTAAAATTTATACAAAAATAAAGCAAAAGCAATGAAGAAATTGAAAAGGAAATGTACAAACACAATGAACTCAGCACAGAAAATTATGTGGAACAAAGAAACCACAGCACCACAAAAAAGCAACAAGACTATAATCAATTCATACCTACAGATAATTATACTTAACATCAATGGATTAAATGTACCAGTAAGGAGACAGAGAGTAGCAGAATGGATAAAAACAGGATCCTACAATATGCTGTCTTCAAGAGACACACCTTATACACAAAGACAAAAAGATATTTAAAAAATCAAAGATGGAGAAAAATATATCCAGCTAAGGACAATCAAAAACGAGCAGGAGTGGTCATATTAATTTCTGATAAAATCGAATTTATCGCAAAAACCAACATAAGAGCATAAAAGACAAAGAAAGACGTAATCTGATTATTAAAGGATCAATTAAACAAGAGTATATAATCATACTAAATATCTGTTTCCCAATGAAAATGCCTAAAAATACATAAATCAAACTCTAATAAAACTGAAGAACAAAATAGATAACTTTACAATAATAGTATGAGACATTGAAGAAGGACAGAATAACTAGAAGAAACTCAACAAAGATACAGAAGAACTAAACAATAACCAACCAACTTGACTTTTTGGAGTTATAAAAAGCACTCAAGCCAACAACAGTGGGTATAGGTAAAGAAGATACAAATTACATGCATAAAAAACAAAATGGGTGATGTCACAATAGAAATAACAGAAATAACAAAAAAAAAGAAAAAAAAAAAGAAAAATAATAGAATTTTATGAAGAATTATACTCTAAAAATTTGAAAATCTAGAACACATGGACAAATTATAAAAAATAAAACATGACTACTACAATGGATGAGATAGAAAACATGAAGAGACCTAAAACAATAGAATAAATTGATCAGGTAACTAAAAAAAAAAACTCCAAACCGAAAAAAACAAAAAAAAAAATGAAGAGACCTAAAACAATAGAATAAATTGATCAGGTAACTAAAAAAAAAAACTCCAAACAAAAAAAAAAGCAGGGCCAGATGACTTTACTGATGAATTCTACCAAACATTCAGAGAAAAGCTGACACAAATTCTACTCAAATTATTTCAGAACATAGGAAAGGACGGAACCCCCACCCCCTGCAAATACATATCTGGAAGCAAGCATAATCCTCATACCAAAACCAGGCAAAGCCATCAATAAAAATAGAAATTATAGACCAACATTATCAGGAACATAGAATACAAAAATTGTCAACAAAATCCTAGCCAAGAGAATTTAGTAATATATCACAAAGAAATACATCATGACAAAGTGGGATTCATACCAGGTATGCAAGGATGGTTCAATATTAGGAAAACAATCAATGTAATCCACTAGTCCATTATTTGTCTGTCAGATTATCATACTCTGGTGGCTTATGTTTTGCTGTGATTCTGGAAGTTATGCCACAGTTACTTTAAATACAAGAAAGGTAAACCCTGGTATTCAGGTTTCAGCTCAGCTTCCAGACGAAGATAGATGAGGAAGAAGGATAAATAGATGACTTACAAATATTTACTCACTAAAAACATTATGAATATCTCTGGAACATTGTCAGCACCACAATATTGAATATTGAAACATGATGAAGAGCACCAAAATATTGTCATATAGTGTGCCCTTGGATGAGTCTCTCAAGTTAGAAGGTACTCAAAATACTAGTGGGTAAGAGTTGACTCCTCAAAGTAGGCTTGAGGGTGACACAAATAGAGTAAAGCCTTTAGGACTTTCATTTGCGGAAAGTATAAAACACAAAATGAAGGGAAACAGCTGTTAGCATCCATTAATAATCAGACCATGGAATGTACGAGGTTTGAATCTAGGAAACTTGGAAATTGTCCAAAAATGAAACAGAACACATAAACATCAATATTCTAGGCATTAATGAGCTGAAATGGACTAATATTGACCATTTTGAATCTGACAATCACATGATCTACTAGGCAGGGAATTACAAATTTAAGAAGAATAGTGCCACATTCATCAACAAAAAGAATATATCAAGATCTACCTGGAAATACAATGTTGTTTGTGATAAGATAATATCCATATGCATATAAGGAAGACCAGTTAATACCACTATTCAGATTTACACACCAACCACTAAAGCCAGTGCTGATGAAATTGAAGAATTCTACCAAGTTTTTCCGTCTGAAATTGATCAAACATGTGATCAAAAGGTATTGACAATTACTGGTGATTGGAATACAAAGGGTGGAAACAAAGTAGAAAGATCACTAGTTGGAAAATATGACCTTGGTGATAGAAAGTATGTTGGATATCACATGACAGAATTTTGCAAGTCCAATGAATTGTTCATTACAAACACTTTTTATTTAAAAAACATAAAAGACAACTATATATATGCACTTCAACAGCTGAAATACACAGAGACAAAATGGACTACATCTGTGTAAAGAGATGGTGGAAAAGCTCCACATAACTGGCCAAAACAAGGCTGGGGCAGACTGTGGAATGGACCATCAACTGTACATATACAAACTCAGGCTGAAGCTGAAGAAAATTAAAGCAAGTCCATGAGAGCCAAAATATGACCTTGAACATATTCGACCTAAAATTAGAGATTATCTGAAGAACAGATTGGAGGTATTAGACATTAATGACTGAAGATCAGAAGAGTTGTGGGAAGACATTAAGAACATCATACAGAAAGAAAATAAAAGGTTGTTAAGAAGGTAAGACAGGAGGAAAAGACCAAAATCGATGTCAGAAGAGTCTCTAACACTCTCTTTCAAGTGTAGACATGCTAAAGCAAATGGAAGAAATGAGGAGGTAAAAGAGATGAATAAAAAATTTCAAATGTCAGCTCAAGAAGACAAAGACAAATATTATAATGAAATGTCCAAAGATCTGGGCTTGGAAAACCAAAAGGTAA
>NW_006408549.1:25052530-25054351 GCF_000296735.1 Chrysochloris asiatica
GAACAGCTGGTACTTTTGAACTTCTGAACAATAGGTTAGCAGCCCAACTTCTAACCACTATGCTATCAGAGCTCCTTAATAAGCTCTTATGCATATGAAAGTTGGACAGTAAGTAAGAAAAACCGTAGGTGTATTGATGCATTTGAGTTATAGTGTTGGAGGAGAATATTACAAGTACCATGGACTTCCAAATAACAAATCCATATGTGTTGGAAGAAGTACAGCAAGAATGTTCCTTGAATGCCAGGATTTCCAGACTTCCGTGGAGAAGGAGATCATGTTTGGTAAAGTGTAGTGTCAGAGAAAAAGAGGAACACCCCCAAAGAGATGGATTGGCACATCAGAAGGAGCAATGCGCTCAAATGTAACAACAAATTTGTCGTTGGTGCAGGATCAGGAAGTATTTAATTCTATTGTGTATAGGGTTGCTATGAGTCTGTAATGACTCAATGGAACCTAACAACAACAGTCCACCATTGAATTTTAACAAAGGAAAAGGATCATGTGATCATTTTGATTATATGGAAAAGACTTTTGACAAATTCCAAGATCCATTCCTGATAAAAACAATAGGAACTTAAGGGAAAGTCCTTAACATATTATATATACATTTTCAACATCGAATATTACTCTCAATGGAGAGAATCTGAAAGCATTCGTTTGCAAATAGCATCTTGACAAGGTTGTCTTTCATCACTTATATTTAATATTGTTCAGGAAGTTTTGGCCAGAGCTATCAGGCAATAAAGGGGAATTAAAGGTTTCCAAAATTTCAAAGAATAAAGCCCTTTGTATTTGTAGATGATATGATTGTATACATAGAAAATTATTGGAACTCATTGAAAGATTCAGCAAAGTGACAGGGTACAAGTATCAGCATACAGAAATCATTCATATTCCTTACACTAATAAACACAACTCTGAAAAGGAAATCAGGAAAACAGCACTATTTACAGTAGCTACACAAAAGATGAAATACTTAACTTTAAATCTAACCAGAGAAGCAAAAGACCTATACAAAGAGAATTACAAAATGACACTATAAGAAAACAAAAGAGCCTTAAAAAAATGGATGAATAGACCATGTTCATGGATAGAAAGACATAGCATTGTGAAAATATCAACACTACCCAAAACAATCTGTAGATACAATGCAGTCCCAATCCAGATTTCAATGTCATTCTTTCACGAGATGAAAAAAAGAACCAATTAATTTACATGGAAAGGAAATAGATCACATATAAACAAAGAACTATTTAAGAAGAAGAAGAAAGTTGTAGACCTCTCTTTTCTTGATCTCTAAATCTACTACAGTCATAGTGTTCAAAAGTACATGGTACTAGTACAATGATACATAGATTAATGGAATAGAATAGAGAACCTATAAATAAACCCATTTGGATACAGTGTGCTGATCTTTGACAAAGGGCCAAACATATTATATGGGGATGTGAGTCTCTTCAATAAATGGCCCTGGCAAAACTGGAAATTCATTTGCATAAAACCTAAACAATACCTGCATTTCATACCATATTTAAAAATGCACTCAACATGGGTTACAGACCTCAATGGAAAACCTAGAACTATAAAGATCATCAGTAAAAAAATAAGGACAAACTTACAGGCTCTGATACATGGCATAAATACATTATCAGACATAAGTAATAAAACACAAACAATAAAAGACAAAATAGATGACTGGGACCTCCTAAATATTAGACACTTATATATATAAAAAAAATTCACCAAAAGACTAAAATTAGAGCCCACAACTGGGAAAAAACTTTGCAATGACATATCAGACAAGGAGCTAGTCTGTAA
>NW_006408549.1:25055410-25058542 GCF_000296735.1 Chrysochloris asiatica
CCTTGCAGTTCAAATGGCTTTACAGTCTGGCACATTAACCCACAGCATCACACCAGGACTCCCTAAATGCCCATCAATAGAAGAACAGAAAAACAAAATTTTGTATTATATTCACACAACAGAATACTATGTAATGCTGAAGAATAATGATGAATCTGTAAAACGTCGCATAACATGGATGAACCTGAAGTAGTCAATCACAAAAAGACGAATATTGCATGAGAACACTATTATAAAAACACATAAAAAGGTTTTCATGCAAAAGTAATTAATTTTGATGGCTACCCAAGGGAGGAGCAAAGAAAAAGTAATTTACATGGTCGAGGGTGGACTCAGGTGATGGGGAAGGGCAATATACAACAAGAGGTTGGCAGAGTAATGATGAAGCCAAGTGAAGGCACAGGGAGGAATGCAAGGGTTAAAGAGGATAGAGGTTAATGCTGTTATATACACAACCCTGGAACAATATTCTACAGGAAGATACATAGACATATACACAGGCTGAATGGGTATAGGAGGTAGTGTGGGAGTACACCCAAAAATATATGAGTTTAATAGAGGATATTTGTATATGGGATTTTTACCTTTGCTGCAAACACATCTATCAATGTGGGGGCGCATACAGGGAGAAAAATGACAAAAACTTGTTAGATCTTACCAAACATCTTAAGGCAATGAACGGCTGGGTCTGGAGACTCAGGACTATAGTAGGAAGAGACACCATGGTCAAATGGCATAACATAATCCACAAAGACAGCGTTCTATAGTCTACTTTAATGATTAGCTACTTTTATCATAAAAGCTCATGAGCAGCCATCTAAGTGCAAATTTTAGTTTCTCAATGTGTGAAAGAAAGAAAAGTGATGAAAATTGAACAGGCTGGACCAGTAGACCACTGGAACATGTGAACATCAATCACCAAACCTCTGAGACCAGAAGAACAAGATGGGATGTGGATACCACTACCAACTGCTCTGAAAGGGATCACATTAGAAGGTCCCAGTTAAAGCGGGAGAAAGTATAGAACAATACTCAAATCCATCTATCTATATAAAGCACTGGACCACAAGATCTGCAGTTCAAACTCATCAGCTGTTCCTTGGAAACCCTATACAAGGTCACTATGAATCAAAATTGACTAGACTGCACTTAATATATAGAAAGGCCAGGCTTACTGGTCAGGAAGAGAAATCCAAGACTATGACACTTAGCCACCCTTCAGGTCTGGAATAAAACTCACCCTTGAGGCCCAGTTTTCAGCTTAGCAGTAGATAGGAGAGGGAGGAGCAACAACACTAGTAAGATATGTTCACTATGAAATAGTGATCAAAAGGTCAACATTTATCTATGGACAAAGTTGAGAAAGGATTTGAAGGATGACAGAATGGAAATCAAACAGAGGGAGAAAGTGAGATAACTTGTTACTTGGAAGAGATTGTGATCATTGAGATGAAACAAAGTACATGATTTATTTAATGTACGGCTAATGATCTTCTCCATAAACCTTCACTTACTTCACATGAAAAAAAAAAAAACAAAAAAAAAACACTGTAATATATGAAAATTAATTTCCCTGTAGTTATTCAGTGTGAAAACACCCTGGGCATATTCAATGATCCTGCATGACAAGTCACTGATTTGATAGCACTTAACAACAACAAAGAGTCACCTTGGAAGAAATGCCTGGCAATTTATTTATAAAAATCATCTATTGAAAACCCTATGGAACAGAGTTATATTCTGATACATGTGTAGTCAGCATAAGTGGGAATCAACTCTACAGTTACTGATAATTTTCAGTCAGGTTGTTATTTATAATTTAGCATTAATGATGACCCAGTAATATAATGAGTCTCTGGAATAATTTTTTAAGATACATTAATTAATTTTTCTATAAAGTGTTAGTGTGCCTTTCATTTAAAATATCATGCCTTTATTATAAGAAATGGAAAACACAGAAAACCACAAAAGAAACAAATAATCGGATATTCTGACAATTTTAAACTTGTTAAGAATTTTATGAGTTTTCTTCAAGAAATTATTTGTGTGGACCTCAAAAAGTTTATTTAAAAATAGAATTAAGGGTAATGGAATTTTTCACAAACTTTGAGGGCCCCTTGTTTATATATAGATATTCAAATAAATAAATACAAAGGTATGCATTTTAAATTGTACCTAAGTTGAGTCATAAATATCATTGAATAATATACAAGTTTTACAATATTCTATGCATTTACATCATTCTATTTTAATAAACATTTTGAATAATTGCATAATGTTCTATTTTTAATATCTATATAATTTCCCTATTATTGGAAGTGTGGCATATTTCTCTTTTTTCTGAAAAATCCACCATATTACCATGAATATCTCTAACTATATGTATTTTGAAAATCCAACTACTAATGCTAAAGAGGAGCAGTTTCATTTTATGTCTGGATACACATCACAAAACTCGCTTGAAAAACTTAAATGAATAGTCACACCAAAGATAAATTGTGTCCGTTGCTTTCTAAATTAATAGTCATCAAATATTAATAAAACGATAATATTTTATTTATCATCCATAGATATATCAATTAAGGTGAATAATGAAAATAAAAAGCCCTTAAAAAGACAGTGTTATACCATGTTTGGAATTCCAGTGTAGTGTTGCAGGATAATGCACTGGACGAGAACTGACTCCACAGTACTTAACAACAACAACAGCATGCCATCTTTAAGAAGTTCTGGTAGTATAGTGGGTTACAAGTTGGGCTGCTAATTTACAAGTTCAGCAGTTCAAATCTACCTGATGTTACACAGGAGAATGATGAGGCTTTCTGCTCCCATAAAGATTTACAGTCTTGGAAAACTTATACAGTGTTGCTATGAGTTGGAACCATTTCCACAGCACATAACCACCACCAGTTATCACTCCCTGTAGGATAAGCACTGGATTGCTAACCACAGTGTTGCTATGAGTTGGAATTGGCTTGATGGCACTTAGCAACAATTATCGCCATGCCATCTTTGCTGGAGGTGCAAAGAGTTGGCAACTGTTAGCCCATCATACAACTTTATATTAAATATGAGTAGATTAAAAGATTTAAATAGAGATGATAAATGAATGAGAATTTCTCTGAAAGTTGT
>NW_006408549.1:25058642-25084324 GCF_000296735.1 Chrysochloris asiatica
AAAATATGCACTGGACTGCAACCACAAGGTCGGTGGTTCATAGCTACTAGCTGCTCCTCAGAAACCCTAAACAGGGAAGTTATGAGTTTGAACTTACTCAATGACACTTATCAACACACTCTTAAATATCTGAAAATTAAATAATACATTCCAAAATAATCAATGGTCTAAGAAAAAAAAAATTTAAAAACTTTGAAATGAAGTAAAATGAAATTTTATGGAATGCAGCTGAAGCAGAACTCTGGAAAAACTGTAATTGTACCTAAATTAAGGGAAAATAACTATCTCAAATCTGAACTTCTACCTTAAGGCATAGGAGAAAGAAGAGCAAACAAAACCTAAAGGAAGCAAAATACAGAAAACAAAAATACTAGATCCCAAGTTAACAAACTATAAAACAGAAAAACAAATAGAGAATTTGATGAAATCAGAAGTTGACTAATGGAGTATATCCACAAAATTGTAACTCGATTGTGCAGGTAGGGGTATAATAAAAGGTCTCATATTACTGGAATCAGAAATGAAAGATAGGGTATTACTATCAACCTTGAAGAAATAAAGAATATTATAAAGGAACAGAAATAAAATGGAATCTGAAAACAGAAATGTGTACATCAACAAATTAGGTAGTTTAGAAGAAATAGAAAAATCCCTAGAAAAGTACCAATAACAATATCTAACTATAAAATGTGGGAAATGGTAATACAACTAGAATAAGTAAAGAAACAGAATAAGTAAATGCCCAGTCCCACTGAATTGTACCAAACATATAAAGAATTAATAAACAATTATTCACAAGCCCTTAAAGAAATATAAGAGCATGGGTATAATCAACTCATTCTATACGGCCAATATCTTTATATCAAATTAAAAAATATCACAAAACTAAAAGAGAGAAATCTATACAACACCCCTTAGCAATATCCATCTGAAAACCCTCAAAATATTAGCAACTCAAATTCACTAGACTATAGAAACGGTTATCCATCATGATAAAGTAAGATTCATACCAGAGTTGGATTAACATACAAGAATTAACCAATGAAAATCAACCATGTAATTCACTACATTAAGAAGACTTTATTATAAACAAACAAACATACCATACTAATGAACACAGAAAAAGTATTTGACAAAAACTACTCTTTTCCTCCTAAAGTGAAAGCTATTTCTACAACTCTGTGAAGAGAGTCTCATGACCTCATGACTTTCTTTTTGTTTAACTTGTGTGGGTTTAATTTGCTTTTCAAGACAACGATTCTCATATTCATTTATCTGCAAGAACTGAGGGTAAAAAACTAGAAAAGGAACAGCAATAAGGAAAACCATTATTATGTAGCTTTACCCATCTAGTTTCTTTGCTGAAATGTTTGAGGCTCCTGTTTGAGGTTGGAATAGTGCCCTGTTCAAATAGAGGCAGTGTTTGAGTGAGTAATGGAGAATGGAGAGGAATAATCAAGTAGAATTATTAGAACTACGTATTTCTCACATAAGAAGTTAAGACAAAGATAATTAATTGGTGATTGGGCTTTTTCCCTTTGCCTTCACTTTGCTTGCTACTCCATATTATTTCTACAGAGTTAATTTTCTTTAAGTGGATCTAAGTAGTACTGAAATCACAAGCCAGTACTTTCTCTCCCCTCTGGCTTCACAGCCTGAACACTGTGTATTAAACATGGCATTCTCTTTTGAATTTATGCAGTTTAAATTACATATCTTTTGAATTTTCTTTAGGTTGTGGTATGAGATCTGATGCTGTCCTAGCTTCAGATGGAGTCTTAATCAGTAATTTTTATAATTAATTTCACCACATACCAGATATGCATATGTTTTGAAATGCAAATTAATTTAGCCATCTTTCCTGAATCTGTACTCCTCTAGAAATTAAAATGTATATGAGTACAAGCAGTTTGATTTAATGGATTCAGTCATCACTTCACTTAATCATGGAACTGTAATTTAATCTCTTCTTTCCAAGTAGAATTTTTCATGTATTATGTTACTAGTGGTTGTTTGTGGTTGTTCTGTACTGACTCATAGCATCCCTGCATAAGGCGTTCAAAGGCTGTAAATCTTTTTTTCCTTTAAATTTTTTTTTTATTTTGAATGATGTGATAGTTTACGTGGGAGAACGTTAGCATTACATTCATCCTATTGTTTATCGTCTCTTTGCAATGGTTACAATCCCCTTAATGCATCATCAAACAACCAAAAGGCATACCCTACAAGCTTGCCCCCAGGTCATCAGCACACAGACCATCTCCCTCTCTGAGTCTAGAGTCCCCAGCCACTCCATCTCTCCACGTCATCGTCTCTGCCTCCAGTTCTGGCATCACTGTTTCTCTGTGGCAGTTCCCACACTCTGCTCTTCTTCCTTGATGGTCCCAGGGACCTCCGCTCCTGGACTGCAAAGTCATCCACTCCCCTCCTTTTGCTACACAACATCTACCTTTACATTTCCAATCCTCACAGTCAGTTCTGATAACAATTATTCACTATTGTGCCAAGTGAGTGCTATCCCCATCTCCTTTTATCAGCCCTGCCCAGACAGAGTGGATACTACTCAGTGGAGATTCAACCTTCCTGCAGCACCCTCTGAATCTAGGCTCCCTCTTGAAAGCTTGTAAGCCAATCACTTCTTGTCTTTGTAGCCCCCATTTTGGACAGCCAATGTTCTAGTTGCCCATTCCTGTCTACCCTGTGTATTGAGGGGGTGGGAATGATCCTCCCTATAAAGATTTCTTCCCTCTCTTGAGCTACTGCATCCATATGTGTAGGTCAAGTTCATCAAATTGTATCAGACTACTCTTTTTTCCCTATTATTTCTTTTTCTAGTTGAGTTCTGATCATCCAGCTATTGAAGCCAGGTCAAGTGGGTATTATCTGCAAGTGTCGGTGTTCTTGTGCATATGCCGTCTCTTCTTATCAGCTGGATGCTTCACTCTCCACTCTAGTCTTCTGTGACTATATCACTGACTCTAGGCCCAGGAGTCCCCAGGTTTTGCCATACTGTTGGCCAACCAGGTCTCCACCCAGGGTTCACAGGAATCTACTGAATGTGGTAGAGCTTAGCTCACAGCTTCACTGCTGTTTTTCCCTCACTTCCCCTTATCAGTGACCAACATGGTCACCAGTTAGAGTGCATGTCTGCTTGTGTATTCCCCTTGAGTCTTAGTCTTGGAAGGGGGCTTGCCCTGAGGGGACCTGACCACTTGACTTGATGTCTCCTGGGTGAGCAACTTGCTTGTTCTTGTAGTAGTCAGTCAGATTGCCATTATTGTTTTGCATTTTTCCTGTTGCTCTTTCTTTCAAGAAGTATCTTCTGTTTTTATAGCCACTCCAGGCTGGTCTACATGTCTTTTCAAGTGGAAATTTCCCACATCAGAAGCTTCTGGATGGGGTTCAGGATTCCACCTAAAGGCTGTAAATCTTTACGGGAACTGTAAAGCTCCTCTTTCTCCCTCAAAGGGGCTGGTAGAGTCGAACTGCTGACTTTATGGTTAGTAGCCATAACTCTTAACCAAGGGTGTTCCATGTGTCTTAATCACCTCATTGAAAATGAACAACATTTTAGAGTTTATAACTATTTCAAATATGTGGGACTTATCATTAAATATTTGCCATACTTATGCATCATTTTGAGGAACTCTTGTAGCATAGTCATTACGAGTCGATCTCAAGGTCAGTAGTTTGAAACTACCAGCTTTTCTATGGAAGAAAGATGCTCCATAAAGATTTACAGCCTCAGAAACCCTGTACAGCGTCGCTATGAGTCTGAACTGACTCCAAGGCACATGACCACCACCACCACACATCATTTTGAATAACTTTCTGCAAAAACAATCATAAAATGTCTTGTTTTCTGTTGTTCTTAGGTGAAATTCAGTTTGTTCTAACTCATAGAGATTCTAATACAACAAAATGAAACACTGCCCATTCTTTCTCAATCTTCACCATTGTTTTTACGTTTTAACCAATGCTGCTGCCACATTTCCTCTTTGTCATTAACCCTCCATTTTACCAAGCATGATATCCTTCTCTGGGGACTGATAGCTCCTGATAACATGCCAAAGTTTGAGAGATGAAGAAACATTGCCTTCTCTTCTAGGAGCATTCTGGGTGTACTTCTTCCAAGACAGATTTATTTGCTCTTCTGGTAGTCTATCAACTTTTAATATGTTCTCCAATACCAGAATTCAAATGCACTGATTCTTCTATGGTCTTCCTTATACATTGTCCAACTTTTGCAAGCATATATTGCTGTTGTTAAGTGATGTTGAGTTGGTTCCAACTCATAGTGACCCAGTATAGGGTTTCCCAGAAGCGCATGGTGAGTTTGAACCACCAACTTGCTCTTGAATGCGTTCAAGAGGTCTTTTGAAGCAGATTTGCCTAATTCAATATGTTATTTGATTTCTTGACTTGTGCTTCCATGGGTGTTGATTGTGGATCCAAGCCAAATGAAGTCTTTGATGACTTCAATCTTTTCTCCATTTATCATGATGTTATTTATTGTGAGGATTTTTCTTTCTTTACATTGAGGTGCAGCGCATAATAAAGGCTGGGGTCTTTGAACTACATCAGTAAGCATTATGTCCTTTTTGCTTCCAGCAAACAAGGTTGTATCATCTGCATATGTTGTTGTTGTTGTTAAGTGCTGTCGAGGTGGTTCTGACTCACAGCAACCCTTTATAGGGTCTCCAAGGAACAGACGAGCTTGAACCATCAACCTTACAGTTCAAAGCAACTTTTCAGTTCAAAGTGACTTTATAGTCCAGCACATTAACCCATAGTGCATGTAATAGTTTTTATAATGAGTTTTCCTCTAATTCTGATATCATGTTATTTGTATAATCCAGCTTCTCTGATTATTGCTCAGTTTACAGACTGATTAAGGATCTTGGTAGCATACTGGAATATGAGCTACCTGAAAGGTAGCAGTTCTAATCTACCAGTTGCTCAGTGGGAGAAAGACGAGGCTTTCTGCTACTGTAAAGATTTACAGCCTTGGAAACCCTATGCAACCACCACCACAGAATGAATAAGTATGATGAAAGGATATATTCACTTTCCTGATTTAAAACCATTCTGCATACCCTTATTCTGTTTGAAAGACTTCCATTTGCTATTTTGTTTCTAGTATATACATAACTGAATAAGGATAACAACACGAATGCATACTCTGAAATCATTTATAGACCTAATATAAAAAAAAAGTTATTTATGTTTCACATTGTCCCATGATATATACATCAGGCCTAGTAATAAGTCTACTTAAGTTTGTACATTTGCATTCAAATTCTGCATGCTAGGTACCTCAAAGGCAGTTTCATGTCAATATGAGTACAAATGAAATGCACCATTTTCCCCTCTAAAAGACTATTTCTGAGGAATATCAGAGAGCATTAATATAGAGTAATTTTATAATTTTCTCACATGAATTTGAAATAATCACACCTTTCTAAATATTTGTCTTATCAGCACTGTAGATATAGACAGGTATATAGGAGTAGTAGGTGTAAATATAATTCAGAGACATAAATAGGAAATAGAGAATTTCAATAATACTCAAGCTCTGTTGCACTCACATAGATTTCACTTGACACAAGCACTTTACCTGGTTATGTAGCACTGATATTCTATAAATAATATTTATTGCATGTTTTCAACCAAGGTAAACAGAATTTATTCTGCAAAGTATATCATTGTTTGAAGGACATTAGCAATGCATAATTTGTATAGGTCTTCATGACTCTGCTATGGCAGTTACTAGATATCCCATGTTAGTCATTTATAACCCCAAATCATGAACTTCATGCAACTGAGAGAAAAGACATTTATTCTTTTATACATAATATTATGGCAATTTCAGGGGAATTGAAGTGTGAATAAATACAATAGCTTAAGTTTATGTACTTTCTATTATAACTTTGGAGAGTTTAAAGGCAATATGAACTACATTACTCTCAGTATGTTTAGTAAAGATTGAAGAAGAAGTATAAAAACACACACATACCATCTATAGCATTCAGAACTAGAAATGTGTAAGAGGGCTGAGGAATTATTATGATTGCGTTTGTGTGTGAAATTTTCACAAGGATAAATTATCACCTTGCTTCTATTTATTCAGTTTTTCAAATTAACGTTATAGTCTAGAATCTAATATTAGATATGAGATGCAACAAATCACATATCACATTATATATTTGATATAAGGTTTTTTGACAGTAAAAATGCCCACATATTATGAAAACATTTTTTCATTAATACTATATGATTTGTACATTATTTAAAAGCATGATGGAGTTACTAAGTACTTTCTGACCCTAAGTTTAGCCATTGTAAGTCCTCATTATTTGTAATGATTACAAAATTATTTTTGCATCAGAGCACTAAATTACAGCATTCTGTAGAAATAAATAGAATTTTTTTATTATAATTTTAAATTCTAAGCTTAAATAATGACCCCCTTTGTAGTATAAAGAATTATATGGAAATATGAAACCTTATGGTGAATTTTAAAACATAACCTGAAAACTTTAGCTGAAATGTTATTTGCACTTTACAACGTAGTAAGATAAATTTTCTGTTTCCCTTAATTACAGATTATTTAGAGCAACTCTCTGGAAAATTAAAGATCTAATTAAATAAAAAGGACCTTAGGACATTTGTTGTTCTTGTTAAGTGACACGGAGTCAGTTTAGAGTCATAGCAACCCTGCACAAGGTTTCTAAGGAGGGGCTGGTGGGTTTGAACTGCCGACACTGTAGTTAGCAGTCCAGTGTAAATCCAAAGGATCACACCAACATATATAAAGAAACATATACTACAGCATATATGATTAAATGAAATGAGATGATATTTATCACAGCCACAAAAGCAAGCTGCTGAAGAACTAGAGTTGTAATTTAGTTCTCTGGCAAGTTAATCAGCAAAATACATTTGACAACAAGACTATACCCTTGACAGTCTTTTTTAAATCTTAACTCCATATCTTCCTACCTCTTCTCCAGGGTTAAATCATTTAATCACTCTCATAATTTAATTTACAGTAAAGAAAAAACAAAACATACAAAACAAACCAATAATAATGGCGACATTAGGATTTGTGAAAAAAATAAAAGAATTCAATGGTTAAGAAAATGATGCAGTACTTTGCACATTACATTTGCAATGATAAGACTGTTCTTATATGTATGCTAATATATTAAATTATGCTAATAGATGTTAAATTATTTAATGTATATCAAAATTTTAATCAAACTCCTGATGTGGTGATGTAGGATCAGCACTGGACTTTGAACCACAAGGTGTACAGTTCAAATGCACCCATTACTCCTCGAAAACCCTGTACAGGGTAGCTATGCATTAGAACCAACTCAGTGATACTTAAAACAACAACAACAAATGTTTAATACATATGACTCAATTGCCATAATAAAATGTATGCCAATGAGTTTGACAATTTCTAAGAAATTAATTCTTTGAAAGGCAAAAACAAATCAAAGATTATACATGAGAATTGGATAACCTGAATGTTGTCAGGTGCTGCCTAGTTGGTTCCTACTCAGCAACCTTATATACAAAAGAATAGAACACTGCCCGCTTCTGCACCATTCTCACACTTCTTGTTATGTTTGCGCTTTTGGTTGTAGCCATTGTGCTGTTCGATCTTTTTGAGTGTCTTCCTCTTCTTTCCTACCCTCAATGGTTTTAAACATGTTGTCCTTCTCCAGGGATTTGTCCCTCCTTTCCAAAGTATGTGAGCTAAGTCTTACAGTCCTTGATTCTAAGGAATAATATGGTACAAGACAAACTTGTACATTTTCCTGGAATTCTCTGAAGTATTCAATATTTGTTTCCAACACCATAATTCAAAGACATCAATTCTTCAGTCTTCTTTATTCATTGTCCAGATCTCACATTCATTTTGGGTGATTAAAAATAACATGATTTAATAAGGTATGTCTTTGTCCTCATAGTGACAACTTTGCCTTTCAAATTTTAAAGAGATCTTTTGCAGGAGATTTGCCAACTGTAATACAAAGTTTGATTTCTTGACTCCTGCTTTCCTGGACAATAACTGTGGATCCAAGTAAAATGAAACCCTTGGCAACTTGGTGAAGATTTTTTTTTTTTTTTTCCTCTTTATGCTGCAGTGTAATTCAGACCTAAGACTGTATGTAGTCTTTGATTCGTTGGTTACTGTTTCAAGCTCTCTTTCCTTTCAGCTAGCAAGATTGTGTCATCCGCATATTGAAGGCTGTTAATGAGGCTTCCTCTAACTGATACCATATTTTTCTTCACATTGTCTAGCTTCTCAGATTATTTCCTCAGTGTACGTACAGGTTGAATAAGAATCGTGAAAGCATAAAACTCTGATACATACCTTTTCTGACTTTAAACCATGCACAATCCCCTTGTTCTGTTCAACTGACTTCCTCTTGGTCTTTGTATATGTTCTGTATGAGCACAACTAAATGTTCTGAAATTCCCATTTTTGCAATGTTATACAAACTTGTTTTGATCCACACAGTTAAATGCCTTTGCATAGTCAATAAGACTGAGGTAAATGTTTTTCTAGTATTCTCTGCTTTCCGTCAAGATCTATCTGACTTCAGCAAAGATATTCTTTATTTCATGTGCTCTTGTGAATCCAGCTAGAATTTCTGGCAGTTCCCTTTATATGTACTACTGAATCATTCTGAATTCTGTTCAGAGAAATATTACCTATGTGTCATACTAGGTAGATAAAATTGTTCTTTTTAAAATTTGATTTGAAAATCTCTCTAATGGTTAATGATTGTGAGGATTTCTTCTTATGTTTGTTGGCTGCCTTAATGCCATCTTTGGTAAAGTGTCTGTTTATGTTCTCTGCCCATTTTATAATTGGATTTCTAATTGTGTTTTCTTTGCTGGGGTGTTGAAGTTTCTATAAATTTTAGGATTAGTTCCTTGCCTGATGTGTTATTGCCAACATTTTTTTTCCCAGTCTGTGGGCTCTCTTTTCACTTTTTTTGATGAAATCTTTGGATACACCCAAGTGTCAAATTTTTAGGTGGTCCTAGTTATCTACTGTGTCTTCTGCTGTTTGTATGATTTCAGTCATGTTTATAGTGCATTATTTATGTCATGTTTCAGGACCCCTACATTAGTCCCTATTTTATCATTGATGATTCTTATTGTTTTAGGCTTTATATTTAGGTCTTTGAGTCATCTTGAGTTCATTTTTGTACATTGTGTGAGATATGCATCATTCTTCACTCTTCTATAAATGGATATCCAGTTGCTAAAAATACTATATTTTCTCCATTTAATGTGTTTCAGACCTTTGTCAAAGATCAACTGTGAATCAGTGAATGGATTTAGTACTGTATTCTCAATTCTGTTTAATTGGTCTACATCTCTGTCACTGTACCAGTACCAGGCTGTTTTGGCCATTATGCATTGTGGCCATGCAGTAGGTTTTGAGATCAGAGAGACCTCCTATTGGGTTCTTCTTTAGTAATTCTTACTTATCTGGGGCCTCTTTACTTTCCATATAAAGTTGTTGTTAAATGCCATGGAGTTGGTTCCAGCTCATAGTGACCTTGCATAGAGTTTCCAAGGAGCAGTTGGTGAGCTTGAACCACTGACTTTGAGGTTCAAATTGACTTTGCAGTCCAGTGCATTAACTCACAGCACCACACCAGGACCAATTCTCAAAGGAATGATGATGGAATCTAGATTGGGATTGCATTATATCTGTAGATGGCTTTGAGAAGTAGTGACATTTTTGCAATGTGTAGTCTATCTATGAGAATGGTATATTCTTCCATATATATGAATATCTGCTGTTTTCCTGTAGTAATGTTCTCTAGTTTTCTTTGTATAGGTCTTTGGTTTCTCTGGTTAGATATATTTACAAATATTTCTTCTTTTGGACTTCTGGCGTGGTGCTGCTGATTCATGCGGTAAACTGCAAAGTCTGTTTGGGCCATAAAGGCCGGAAGTTCCAACTCACCAGCTGCTCCTCAGAATCCATGTGCAGGGGCTTAAGCAATAGGCTGCTTTATTGTTAAGTGCCATTGAGTTGGTTCTGACTCTTGGCATCACTTTAGTATTTCAGAGGAGCAGCTGCTAAGTTTGAACTGTCATCTTGTCATTAGCAATCCAGTTCTGATCCTACAACAACACACCAGGAGCCCAATTTAGAGAGTAGAGTTCGATAATTATGTGTGGTTCATCAGATTTTGCAATAGAGTTATAGATAGTAAACACAATATTGAAGTATGAGATCCATGCTTTAAAAGAAATAGTATATAGCCTAATAAGCAGCACTTTAATTATTCATTATAAGTGGGTCCTAATTAAGAATGAGAAAGATTTCACAAATTAAAAAAGGGAGGATTGTATTTTAGCAAGGGGATGTATAGCAGGAGTAAAACTCTTTTGGGAAAACCCAAAAACCCAACACTTTAATTATTTTTTTTCCAGGTTGACTCAGTAATTGTTCTTAATTCAACACTCCTTTGCATTTATCTTCTTTAAGGCCAGAAAGCGAGATACTTGCTACTAGATTTCTTTGTTACAAGCAGTGACTGTATGGACTTATGTTAAAGGAAACTTCAGTGTCATTCTGTTTTATGATTCCAGAAAATTTGTACCTACCTAACGGGATTTACACCCTCGGAAACCCTGTACAGGGTCGCTATGGGTCGGCTCTGACTCGAAGGCACTTAACAACAACAACAACAACCTTCTTTGTGGTTGTTATATAAAAAAGATAAACCAAAACTTATTTGTCATTGTTTTTGTGACATTGACTTGGCCTTTTAACATCAATATGTTCAAATTTCCTTCTGATGTCTTTTAAAAATAGTGTTAGTGATATACACTTAATATACAATGAATTGCATATATGGTATGGCACTGTAGAACTACTAACTGAAAAGTTGCCAGTTCAACTCCACCAGCTGCTCCAAGGATATATTCTACAGGGTCACTATGACTGTACTTAACAACAACAACAACAAGTATTATCTAAACATTTAACACATATACAGGCACAACTATCGAGTAAATTCCAAATCAAAGAGATCCTATAATGGAGTCTTTAAGGAAGTAGAATGCTTCCTCTTTCTCCACAGATCAGTTGGTGAATTCTAACTCTCTAAATTTAGACTCCTGGTATGGTGCTATAGGATAAACACTGGACTGTAAACCACAAGTTTGATGATTCAAATCTACCAGTTGCTCCTCAGAAATTCTGTATGGGGTTGCTATGAGTTGGATTCAACTCGATGGTACTTACCACAACAACTCTCTAAAGAAATAACCCATCAAAAATAGCAAGAAACATAAACTTGAATGTATAGTCACTACATTTTAAAATTCAATAACAAATGATGTGAAATTATGTAATAGTTTACCATAACTAAAAAGAATAGGCTTACCAAATGGATGTCCAAAAACTTTAAATAAGTTCTGATTTTAGCGACCACATCAAGTACTTGATGAATGAAATAAAGGTGTAACATCTAAATAGTATGCTCCTTAAGCATTGGGCTGCTAATCAGAAAGTCAGCTGTTCAAACCACCAGCTGCTCCATGGAAGAAAGATGAGGCAGTCTGCTTTCTAAAGAGCAATTCTACTCTATACTTACTATACCGTTACTATGAGTAAGAATCAACTAGAAGGTAATGGGGAGGGGTCCTAATTAGAAGAAAGAGAATTAAGATGCTAAGTTTAACTTGATTTTCTTATAAGAAAATATTTTTTATAATTTTAATTATGTCTAAGATATCACAAGTAAAGTTTTTGTTTGAGAAATATAAACTTTTTTTTTTTTTTTTGCATTACCATAGGTTTGTCTTGGTTGTCCGAGACCTCTGAAGTAAATTCAGGATCATCCCATATCTCTATTCTCTCTTCATTTGGGATTCTCAGTTCTTTTACAGTCTATTTCTGTGCACAGCCTTTTTGAAATCAATGAAAACTCCCTGTTCAAATTAACAATATGAAGGCATGAGACCAAATAGAGAAAGTGACCCTTGAGATAGTATTGCTTTTGAAATAGAAAAGTTATCTTGGTTATTATATAACCCAATGCAACACATTTCCTATTTCAAACATCGTAAAATCATGGGCAAAAGAAAAGCGTCTTAGACAGCCTGCATAATCGGCTATATACTACTGTGTTAACTGAATTAAAATTTTAGGAAGTAACACAATGACAAAAATAATATGAAGTAAAATGAGTAGCTTTAAAGATGGTTTATGTACTAGTTCTTAAGTGTAAAAATATTAATGAAATACTTACATACAGAAAAGGAAAATAAAATGATTAAAATGGAAGATGAGAAATGCACATTTTCATTTCAAATAAAAATAACTTCTGAACACTTAAATAAAATAAACAAAGAGGATATTTTAATCTGTTTTAAAATCGTATCATCAATTGCTGTGTCTTGTTTTAGATTTAGAATCCTGCCATAAAAATTGTGTGAATTTTATGACACATGTTTTGGTAATAATAACTAATGTGATATCTTTTATTATAATCCATAACAAGCATTTTTCAGTAAGAGTTTCTTATTGTATTCTCACAACATCTTGCCTAGGCATTATTATTCACATTTTACAAATGACAAAGAATAAAAATGAATAATGATTTTAAAGTACATAACCTGTAAATAGGAAAGTGAGACTATATACTCAGGTCCTGAGTCTGCATTCCATATTCTGTCAGTATACAATATGCTGTTATAACTGAGAAGGTATTTTCTGCTACTTCATCAACCTAATAATGTAAAATGTATAAATTTCATAATCCGTAACATATCCAAATCTTTTGAATTTTGAATACCAAGATTTTTTTTTTTTTCAAATAAGTTAATGAACACATGTACAGTGTTCTAAAATAAAAGCAAACATTCCTGAGAACATCTTTCTTTTGCTGTTGTTGTTGTTGTTGTTAATTGCCGTTGAGTGGGTTCTGACCTGTCCTGTTGTTTTTATGTGCCGTGGAGTCGTTTCCGACTCAGAGCGACTGTGCACAGGGTTTCCGAAGCTGTAAATCTTTACAGGAGCAGAGAACCTCATCTTTCTCCTGTGGAACAGCTGGTAGTTTTGAACTCCTGACCCTGAGGTTAGCAGCCCGATTCGTAACCACTATGCTACCAGAGCTCCTAGCGACCCTATAAAAGGGTTTCCAAGAAGCAACTGGTGAGCTTGAACTGCCGACCTTGAACGGCCAACCTTCAAACCGACTTTGCAGTCCACCGCATTAACTCACAGTCACACTAGGACTCCATTTTCTTTTGCTTGATACTATTATATTTTTTTAAATTTCAGAAATATAATGACACATTTATATATAAAAGTAAAAGGACAGGAAAAATTACTAATTTTTATTCAACCTCAGTAATTTAGAAGCAAGAGGTTTGATTTATTTAAAAAGGTTGCCTATGTGTTTTCTTTTACTAAGGACGGCATTGTATTATAATTAGTCCCACTTATCAAAAATAATAACAGCCTGGATGCTCCAAAGTCTGATTAGTTCTCTAAACCCTCGAGGTGGGGGGGGGGGGGGGGGTTGAGGGGAGAAGGGAGTAGTTTTTCCTAAATCTTGACGTAAAGGTCCTTCATGTTTTCAATCATAATGCTATTTGTTTTGTAGAATGTAACTTCTTATTTGTTTGCTGGTTTAAAACTTTCTAAAAATTTTAAACTAGAAAATTAGCAGTGAGTATGCAGAGAACCGGAGCATGGTGGTTCTATATAATAAGACCTGTGAACCATAAGGTTAGCGGTTGAAGTTCACCAGCCTCTCCAACAGAGAAAGATAAGGCTTTCTGCTCCCTGAAAGATTTAAAGCCTTGGAAACCCTAAAGGGTTCCTATGAGTCAGAATTGACTCATGCATTTAACAACAACAATGCAAAGAACAGAAATAAATTATTAGAGGTAGACACAATAATACTAAAAACATAACTTACAATGGTAAAAAGGAATGAACAAACCCCCATGTAGCTGCAAAATGAATGCTACAAAAAGTGATTACCCACATTTAAGCTAATACAACAGAATATTAAAATAACCTAAGGCGGCACTGAGGAGTCCTGGCATGGCACTGCGGTTATTGCGCTGGACTGTTAAGGTTTGTTTAAATCACAGGGTTAGTGGTTCAAGCTCACCAGCCTTTCCTCGGATTCCCTATACAGGGTCTCTATGGGTCGTAGCTGAATGAAGGCACTTAACAACAAACAACAACAATGAGGTGCTGTGCAATAAAGCACTGGACCCCCAAGGTCATTTTGAAACACAAGGGTCAAACTCACCAGTCGCTCCTTGGAAATCCTATACAGAGTCGCTATGAGTTGTAACCCACTCGAGGGCTTACAACTTAACATGAACAGCATTAGTTAATAAAGAACTGGAGAAATATGTACTGGCCTTTGAAATAGTTCTGTACACATTTACAATTTCAAAGTTTCTTTTGAGAAAAAAAGCTACAAATTGATGTCAAATAAATGCAGCATTAGGGTGCCTAGTTTAAGTTAGTGGTGTTCTACTGCAACCTAAGGTAATTAAAAATATCAGTAGCAAGTTATTCAATAGAGTTTCTTAATAATTTACACCTTATATATTTTAGTGTTTTATGAATTATGTAGAATAGACAATTAATCTGATGGGCCCCAATTAAATTAATGATAAAAATTAATGCTTATTTTGAGTTAACATCTAATAGAAATGATAATAAGAGCAAATGCAGCCTGAATGACCATCAATAGAGAATGGCTATACAAATTATGCAGTTTTTATATGGATATTGTTGTGCTGAATTCTGTAGAGTGATACTCGTCTCCATGCCCAACCATCTCAATTTTTAATTTATCTCCTGAGATAGGTTTATATTTCCCTTAAAAACAGAGTATTCATTTAGATTCCACAATGAGAAGCAATTGCACAGTATTTAAAGCTGAAAGAGACAGATACGCTATTATTCTCTTCTGGAAAAAGATACCTGGGTAGATGAAAAATTTGCAACAGCTTCCTGGGGAACACTTGTCAATAATCTATAGCTGAGGTAATCTACAGGTGCTTCCTATGATTTGGAAACTTCCTGAGCGATTGGAAGCAGGAAGAAGTTCTCATTCTTCTTTGCTCTACCTCTCTTTGCTTCCTACAATGTTTTAAACATCTACTTGCCTGCTAAAATATATAATTCCAGCCCTAGAGGCTAAAACACAATCTTACATCTCATAAACATAATGACTTAGATCTATATACATTGACATGGAAAAAAGTTATTGAAATATCATTTCATGAAAAAAATTTATAATAGTAAATATTTTTATTATCTTGTGAAATTACATAATTGTGTGTCAATAAACTCCATTCTTATAGAATCTATCTGCATTATGAAATATAAGTTCATATTGACATTGAGGTTGGAATCATTGGATAGAGGACAAACATAGCTTTATGGATCTTGATATTATTGGCCTTGATAAACTATAAAATTTTGTTTTTCAATAAATAATCTTGAAAGTGAAAATTGTAGCATAAATGTTAAAACTGTTACTAGATAAATCTATTTGTACATTAGAATTGTTAATAAAGAGTAGATTTTATTTATTTGTTTATTTATTTTTATGTGTCAGAGTATGTACGAGGGAACTTCAAAAAGTTCCTGGAAAAATTCAATTATGTTTTCATTTATTTTTCCACAAATATTTTGAAGGTCCCCCATAAAATTTTTCAAGATTTTGCAAATGTCTATCTTCTGGTTGTCAACAATCTATTACTTTCACTCTTTACTGATTTGTCTCCGTTTTGATTTCTGTATGTATCACTTAAGGCATAGCTCATATACTTTGAGAGAAGAAGAAATAAGTATGTATTTTAGGCACAGACTAGATGGCTTGTTGTAGGAAAACGTAAAAAGTGCAATTCAAGCTAATTCAAGCAAGAATACATAGCATTCATTTTAGCATCTTACTCTTCAACTGTTTCCAATAGATAATTTATCTTTCCCTGTGTTATGTGAAACAGAAGACTTCTTTGTTGCTATTAAGTACCATCAAGTTGGCTCTGACTCACAGAGACCAGTTCTGATGCACACAGAATGAAACATTGTCCTGACCTACACCATCCTCACAATCTTTGTTATTCTTGAGCCCTTGGTGGCTGCCACCGTGCCAATCCATCTAATTAGGGTTCTTCCTGCTTTTCATAGACCCTCCACTTTACCAAGCATAATGTCCTTCTCAAGGAAATGGTCCCTTCTGATAATATGTCTGAAAAAATGACCTACAACGTCTCACCAACTTGACTTCTAAGAAGTATTCTGGCTGCATTTCTTCCAACACAGATTTGTTTGTTCTTCTGGCAGTCCATGGTACTTTTACCATAGTCTTCTCCAATGCCACAATTCAAATGCATCAATTCTTCTACAATCTTCTTTATTAATTGTCCAACTTTCACATGCATATGAGACTACTGAAAATACCATGGCTTGGGTCAGGAGCACCTTAGCCCCCAAATGGACATCTTTGCTCTGGATCACTTTAAGTAGATTTTGTGCAGCAGATTTGCCTAATGCAATATGTTGCTGGATTCCTTGACTGATGCTTCCATAAGTATTAATAGTGAATCTAAGTAAAATGAAGTCTTTTACAGCTTCAACATTTTCTTCATTTATCATAAAGTCACTTAATGGTCCCATGGTGAAGATTTTTGTTTTATTTACATTGAGATGCAACCCATATTGAAGGTATCTATACAGTAGGTATTCTAAGTCCTCTTCACTTTGAGCAAGCGAGGTTGTATCATCTGCATATCACAGGTTGTTAATCAGTCTTCCTCCAATCCTGATGCCACATTCTTCCTATAATTCATTTTCTCGGCTTATTTGCTTAGCATACAGGTTGAATAAGTCTTGTGAAAGAATTTAAGCTTTTTGTACACCTTTCTTGATTTTTAAGCCATTCACGATTCCCTAGTTCTATTCGAACAACTGTCTTATGGTCTATGTACCGATTCCTCATGAGCACAATTAAATATTCTGCAATACCCATATTCACAATGTCACCCATAGCTTGTTCTGATCCACACAGTCCAAAGCTTTTGCACAGTCAAGAAAGCACAGGTAAACATTTTTCTGGTATTCTCTTTTCAGGCAAGATCCACCTGATGTCAGCAATGATATCCATCATTCCAGGCCCTCCTCTGTATCTGGTTTGAACCTCTGTCAGTTCCCTGTCTATGTATTGTTGTAGTCATTTTTAAATTATCTTTAGCAAAAATTTACTTTCATGTGATTTTAATCATATTGTCAAATTATTTCTGAATTTTGTTGGGTCACCTCTCTTGGGAATGGGCACAAATATGGTTTTCTTCTAATCAGTTGGCCAAGTAACTGTCTTCAATTTTTCTTGGCATGCACGAGTGAGTATCTCCAGTACTATATCAGTTTGTTGCACCTTGTTCTTCTTTCTTCAGTACCATTAACTCTTGATCATATGCTACCTATTTAAATGGTTGACTATCTACTTTTTTTTTGTACAGTGACTCTATGTATTCCTTCTGTCTTATATTGATGATTTCTGCATCATTCCATATTTTGCCCACAGAAACATTCAATGTTTCAAGTTCTTGTAGCTTGACAAATACTGAGCATGTTTTTCGTTTTTTGGTTTCTCTGCTCTAGGTCTTTGTACATTTCATTACAATGCTTGAGATTTTCTTTTAGAGCTGCCCTATAAAATTTTCTGCTAGCTCTTATACTATGTCATTTCTTCCATTTGCTTTAGCATCTCTACGCTAGAGAGCAAGTTTCAGAGTCTCTTCTGATATCCATTTTGAACTTTTCCTTTCTTGTCTTCTGAATGACCTTGAACTCTCTTCCTGGAAGATGTTCTTGATGTCATCCTACAACTCTTCTGATCTTTGGTCATTAGTGTTTAATGTATCAAATCTGTTCTTCAGATGATCTCTAATTTCAGGTGGGATATGTTAAAGGTCAAATTTTTGGTTCTCATGGACTTGTTTTAATTTTCTTCAACTTCTTCCTGAACTTGCATATGATCAATTGGTGGTCTGTTCCACAGTCTGCCCCTGGCCTTGTTTTGGCTGATGATATGGAGCTTTTCCATGGTCTCTTCCCAAAGATGTAGTCAATTTGATTTCTATATATTCCATCTGGTGAGATACATGTGTATAATTGCCTTTCATGTTGTTTAAAACAAAAAAGTGGTTGCAGTTCAAATCATTTTGCAGTCTGGTGCATTAACCCACAGCACCAAACCAGGACTCATATCTGCTCCCGTAAAGATTTACAGCCTCGGAAACCCTGTACAGGGTTGCTATGGGTCGGAATCGACTCGACAGCACTTAACAACAACAACTATATATATGTTAATATATGTTGTTGCTGTTATGTGCCGTGGAGTTGGTTCTGACTCGTAGTAACCCTGTACAGGGTTTCAGAGGCCATAAATCTTTACAGGAGCAGAAAGCCTCATCTTTCTCCTGCGGAGCAGCTGGTAGTTTCGAACTGCTGACCTTGCGGTTCGCAGCCCGATTCGTAACCACTACAATACAAGAGTGCACTCTCTCTATATAGATATAGATATAGATATAGATATAGATATAGATATAGATATAGATATCTATCTATATATCTATATATCTATATCAATAAATGTGTAAATATATGATATTCATTGCTAATTTACACAAAAGTCAAAAGGTATTCTCCTACTGATTTCATTTTGTCTCCAAATATGGACCTCTGCTGTGACTCTGTATGATCAGCACTGGACTAGATTGAGCACCACAAGGTTGACATTTCAAACCCATGAGCTGCTCCTCGTAAATCCTATACATGATCACTACGAGTCAGAACTGATAAGACACTCTTAACAAAGACAACATATATGGAAGCATATGTTTTTTTTTAAAGCTACATGCAAACACAAGAGTCTATATCAAACAAATTAGAGCTCTTGCTTGTGGAGAGAGGCAAAGAGAGCAGGGACGAGAGAACATAAAAATAAAATCAAAGGAGTTTTGCATGCACTATTGATAACATTATATCATGATATAAGTATGATAAACTAAACTTTGACCCTGTCCCAAAGCAAAGAAAAAAGTAATAGAAAATTAATATATATCAAATATCATGGATTTAAATTCAGGTTAATCTGACATCTGAATCTCTGCCTGGTTTATTGTATCACATTGCCCTTAGAACAAAATTAATTTAATTCACTGAAATAAATTAAAATTAAAGATAATAATACCATGATGCCTGCATTAAGAAAAATGTTTTCACTGAATCACATAGTAATAATGCGATGTGCACTAAAGTGTAGGTTTCAAAGCTGACAATCACAGTGGTGATCTATCAGTTGAGAATTATTGGGTTGCAGGTTTGGCAATGAACACATGTTTGCAGAGATTTATTATGGGATTTCAGCTTAATTTCCCCCAGGCTATTAGTGATAACAAAGCTCTGTTTCCAAATATCCAGGGGCTTTATGGTCTGCAATATATTGTTATTTCTCTCATTTATATTTTATACCTTTTCAATTGCTCTAGACCTCAGAAGGATTAAAAAAAAAAAAAAAAGTTGCTGTGGATATCTGTGAATAGTATTTTGGAATCAAATAGGTAAACATTTATCAGAATATCATAAATATTAAGGTGAAAAATTGTTATAAGGACCAAGGTAAGAAATGTTATAAATAATCTACAACTCCTTCATTCAAATTGCACCTTAATTATAGCAAAAATTTGTGTTAAAATCAGTTATTATCTTGAACAAGGTCTAAATAGGAAATATTATAATGCACGTGAACTTTTACATTATATTGTCCTGTGCATATATCACCTCCCCTTGCAGAAGTACATAATATCATTCCCTCCTTTATCTGGATAATGTTTACTAACTGTTTTTTAATATTTAGTTATAATTTAAGTATGTGCAGATATCAATATTTATAATCTTAGGCTGATACTTGAGTTCTTCCTTTGAACCACATGTATCTTACCATTATACAACTATTAAATAAACTCTTAAATACTACATTTTCTTTGAAAATAGGGAGATATATATGAATTTTTATATTCTCATTTCTCAACTACTGTCAAACATGTTTCTTTTCTGTAATGTACTAACTAGGCTTACCTTTGCATTTCCATCTTCTGAATCTTGGTTGGTGATATTTTACAACATTATTAATCTTGTTGTTGTTAAGTACCGTGGAATCAGTTCCAACTCATAGTGATCCTGCACAGGGTTTCCGAGGCTGCAAATCTTTACGGGAGCAGAAAGCCTTATCTTTCTCCTGCGGAACAGCTGGTAGTTTCGAACTGCCCACCTTGAGGTTAGCAGCCCAATTTGTAACCACTACACTACCAGAGCTCTGTATACTCTAAATGTTCTAGTATGAGGATTTGTATGAAGTATTTGGGCATTACACAAAGTGAAAGATACCAATATATTCACCACTAATCAAAACTGAATTTTTTTTTGCCAAATATGATCGAAACTGTTCCTCCTAAACAACTCAGACACTATACTCCCAGTTTGGGAGTTTATAAGAAAAGTTAACAGGTTCCAAATCAGGAGCAGAAATATTCAGGGCACAGTTCTTCCTATTAAGACAGAAACTCCTTAACCTAGACAATGTTAATAAAATTATTTTTGGACTCCTGATAAATGCTCACAGGAACACCACTACACCATAAGCCTCAGCCTGAATGCACTAGGCTTCTAGGTTCTGCAAATCTAGTTCCTCCACTTAAGCAACTGGAGGTACCACACTCAGAAAGCAAGCCTCCTGCCCAGAGTCATTCAGTTTCATTGCTCTATGGACTGAGAAGTCCACTGTTCTGTCTTGTTCTTGGGCTCTTGGTTATGCTGCTACTGCTGCTTCTCTGCTACTCTTTCAGTGTCACAACTTTCTGTCCCAAAAAGCAAAGTCCAGTCTGTCTATTCTTCGATAGTAGTGAGATTACCCCTCCTGCTTCTGAGATGGTTGACTTTATATCCATGTCTGAGGTTCAAATTTGCACAATTAACTCTGTTAATAGTCACTTAAAATGGAATTACATAATCCATCAGCATCTTCCTTCACCTTATCTTACCCAGACATATTGGGATAACTTCAAATGGAGGAAAATGACAAAGTCTAAGGATTTGTTGTTTGTTATTGTTGTTAGGTGTCATGGAGTTGGCACTGACTAATAGGGATCCTATGTACAATAGAACAAAACAATGGTCTGTCTCATGCCACCTCTCAATCATTGCTAAACCTGAGCTCATTGCTGCCACCATTGTGCCAATACATCTTGTTGGGAGTCTTCCTCCTTTTCTCCGACCATCTGCTTTACAAAACATGATACCCTTCTCCAGGGACTGGTTCCTCCTGATAATATGCCCAAAATATTAGAGAGGAAGTCTAATCATCCTGGCTTCCAAGAAATATTCTGGCTGTGCTTATTCCAACACAAATTGGTTTGTTCTTTTGGCAGTCCATTTTACTTGTAATATTCTCTTCTAATACCATAACACAAAAACAAATTCTTCTACAGTCTTCCTTACTCACTTTCCAACTTTCAAATGTACATGAGGTTATTGAAAATGCCACGGCTTGGATCAGGTGTACCTTAGTCCTCAAACTGACATTGCTGCTCTTCAACACTTTAAAAAGGCCTTGTGTAGAAGATTTGCCTAATGCATCGTTTCATTTACTGACTGCTGCTTCCATAAGTGTTGATGGTTGATCTGAGCAAAATGACGTCTTTGACAACTTCAATCTTTTCTCCATTTTTATGGATGTTGTTTATTGGTCCAATGGTGAGGATTTTTGTATTCTTTATTTGAGATGCAACCCATGCCAAAGGTCTTTGATTTTCATCAGCAATTATTTAAAGTCTTCTTCATTTTCAGCAGGCAATATTGTATTACCTGCATACTGAAGGTTGTTAATGAGTCTTCCACCAATCATGATGCAACAGTTTTCTTTACATAATCCAATTTGTCAGATTATTTGGTCATCATGAGATTGAATAAGTATGGTAACAGAATACAACTCTGGTGCATACATTTCCTAATTTGAAAACATTTGGTGTTCCCTTGTTCTGTTCAAACAAATGCCTCTTGGTCTATGTACAGGTTACTCATGAGCACAATTAATGGTTCTGGAATGCTCATTCTTCACAATGTTGTCCATAGCTTGTCATGATCCACAAAATTGAATACCTGTGCATAGTCAATAAAGCACAGTTAGACATCTTTCTGGTATTCTCTGACTTTAGCCAAGATCCACCTGACATCAGCAATGATATCCCTCATTCTAAGTCTTCTGAATTCATATAGAACCTCTGGAAGTTCTCAGTGTATGATTACAGCCATTTTTGTTTTATCTTTAGCAAGATTTTACTTGCATGGAATATTAATCATATTGTTCAATGATTTCTGCATTTCGTTGGATCACCTCTCTTTGGAATGGGCACAAATATAGATCTCTTTCCACTCAGCTGGCAAGGTAGTTGTCTTCCAAATGTCTTGGCATAGATGAGTGACTGCCTCTAGTGCTACATCAGTTTGTTGAAAATTTTCAATTTTTTTCCTGAATTGATTTCTAAATTCAGGTGGGATATGTTCAGGATCATATTTTAACTCTCATGGACTTGCTTTAATTTTCTTCAGCTTCAGCCTGAACATACATATGAGCAACTAATGGTCTGCTCCACATTCTGCCCCTGGCCTTGTCTCAGCTGGTGAGATCAATATCTTACATGGTCACTGACAGATGTAGTCACTTTGATTTCTGTGTAGTCCATATAGGGAAGCCCATGTGTATAGTCATGTTTTATGTTGTTTTAAAAAGGCATGTGTAGTGAAGAAGTCACTGGTCTTATAAAATTCTATCATGCGATCTCCAGCATCTTTCTATCACAAAGACCATATTTTCTGACTACTGATCCTTCCTCTTTGTTTCCAATCTTTGTATTCCAATCACCAGTAATTATCAGTATATTTTGATAGCATGTTTGATCAATTTCAGAGTGAAGAAGTTGGATATTATCCTATCACAGATAACGTTTTACTTCAAGACAAATTTTAATATATTCTTTTTGATGATGAATGTAACATTATTCCTCTTCAATTTGTCATCCCTGGCATAGTAAGCCATGTGACTGTCAGATTCAAAACAGCCAAAACCAGTCTATTTCAGCTCACTAATGTCTAGGATATTGATGATGCATTCTATTACATTTTTGGCAATTTCCAATTTTCCTAGATTCACACTTCATACATACTATTTTCTGGTTATTAATGAACATTTACATCTATTTCTCTTCATTTTGAGTTCTGCCTCGTCAACAAATGATGGTACCAAATGCATTACTCCAATTCCCTGCATCACGGTCGACTCTACTTTGAGTAGGCAGCACTTCCCTAGTTGTATATTGCATGCCTTCCAAATTGAGGGACTCATCTTCAGGAACTATATCTGACAATATTCTGGAGCTCTTCGCCATGTTTCAGTAGTCAGTATTCTGGTGCTGATAGTGTCCCACTGATATTCAGAAGGTTTTCAGTGATTGAATATTCAGAAATAATCCATCTCTCTTTTTTCCTAGTCTATCTTTGTCTGGATACTCAGTGGAATCCTATACCATGTGTGACCCTACTGGTATTTAAAATGACAGCAGCATAGCTTCCACAATCATAGCAACATGTAAGCCACCACAGTAAAACAAACTGACAGATGAGTTTAAAATGTCTAAGGATATGTTGTTGTTGTTGTTGTTAGGTGTCATCGAGTTGGTAAGGACTCATAGCAACCTTATGCACAGCAGAATGAAACACTACCTGATCCTGGGCCAACCTCACTACAGTGGCCACGCTTGAGTCCATCGATGCTGCCACTTGGCCAACCCATCTCGTTGGGGGTCTTCCTCTTTTTCTATGACCCTCTACCTTACCAAACATGATATCTTTCTCCAGTGACTGGTCCCTCCCGACAATATGTAGTGAAATTATGAGAGATGAAGTTTGGCCATCTTTACCTCTAAGGAGCACTCTGGTTACACTTCTTCCAAAATGGACCTATTGGTTCTTTTGGCATCCCATGGCACTCTCAATATTCTCCTCCAACACCACAACTCAAAAGCATTAATTTTTCTATGGTCTTCCTTATTCACTGTCTAGTTTTCACATGCATATGAGGGTATTGAAAATGCCATGGCTTGGGGCAGGTGAACCTTAGTCCTCCAGCTGACATCTTTGCTCTTCAACACTTTAAAAAGGTCTTGTGCAGCAGATTTGCCTAATGCAATATGTCGTTTGATTTCCTGACTGCTGCTTCCATGAATGTTGATAGTTGATCCAAGAAGAATGAAGTCCTTGACAACTTCAATCTTTTCTCCATTGATAAGAATGTTGTTTATTGGTCCACTGGTAAGGATTTTTGTTTTATTTACATTGAGATGAAATCCATACTGAAGGCTATGCTCTCTGATCTTCATCAGTAAATATTTTAAGTCTTCTTCACTTACAGCAAGCAAGGTTGTATCATCTGTGTATTGCAGGTTGTTAATGAGTCTTTCTCCAATCCTGATGCCATGTTTTTTCTTCAGAGACCCCACTTCTCGAATTATTTGCTCAGAATAATTTAATACAAACTTGTCTCAAACCTTTCATAATTTAAAACCATTCAATGTTCCCATGTTCTGTTTCAACAGCTGCCTCTTGATCCAGGTACAGATTCATCATGAGCACAATTAAGTGTTCCGGAATACTCATGCTTCACAATGTTGTCCATTGCTTGTCATGATCTACACAATCAATAGCCTTTGCATAGTCAATAAAGCATAGGTAAACATCTTTCTGATATTCTCTGCTTTCAGCCAAGATCCATCAGACATCAGCAATAATACCCCTCATTCCACGGCCTCTTCTGAATCCGGTTTGAACCTCTGGAAGTCCTCTGTCAATGTATGTTTGCAGACATTTCTGTATTTCCTTTAGTAAAACTTTACTCGCATGGGATATCAAAGAGATTGTCCAATGATTTCTGCATTTCTTTGGTTCACCTCTCTTTGGAATGGGCACAAATACAGATCTCTTCCAATCAGTCAGCCAGATATTTGTCTTCCAAATTTCTTGGCATAGATGAGTGAGTGCCTCCTATGCAACCTCACTTTCTTGAAAGATTTCTATTTTTATTTCATCAATTCCCGGTACCTTGTTCTTTGCTAATTCTTTCAATGTACCTTGGACTTTCTCCTTCAGTATAATTGGCTCTTGAGTCTAAGGATATAGGAGACAATAAATAATGAACTACACTGCAGTAATGATAGCCTACAGTCAACATCCTTTTATCTAGATACCAATTAGGTATGGTGGTGGTGATGGTTTTGTGCCATGGAGTCAGTTCTAACTCATAGTGACCCTGTATGGGGTTTCCGAGGCTGTAAATCTTTACAGAAGCAGAAAGCCTCATATTTTCCCCGTGGAACAGCTGGCAGTTTCAAACTGCTGACTTTAAGGTTTGCAAACTGATTCATAACCACTACACTATCAGACCTCCTTCCAATTAGGTATATGTTGTGTTTTTCAAATGTCTAGAAGTACGTTCTGAGTCATACAGATCTTGTATATGATTTCCAAGGAGCAG
>NW_006408549.1:25084834-25103109 GCF_000296735.1 Chrysochloris asiatica
ACTTGTCTGTAAGTTTGCCATACTGTGGTGACTTGCATGTTGCTGTGATTCTGGAAGGTACACCACTGTCATTTTAAATAATAGCAGGGTCACACATAGTGAACAGATTTCAGATGAACTTCCAGACTAATACAGTCTAGGAAGAAAGACGGACCACTTCCAAATGTTTAGTCACTGCAAACCTTATGAACAGAAATGGAACACTATAAGATAGCACTAAAATATTGAAAATTGAGACATGATGAAGAGCACCAGAATATTGTCACATATAGTACAAGAAAATGAGCCCTTCAAGTTAAAAGGCATTCTAAATACAATAGGGGAAGAGCTGCCTTTTCAAAATACAGTTGACTGTAATGATGGGAATGGAGTAAAGTTTTCACGACCTTCATTTGCTGATGAGGCACAACTTAAAATAAGGAGAAGCAGTTGTAATATACATTAATAATCAGAACATGAAATGTATGAAGTATGATTCTAGGAAAATTGGAAATTGTCAAAATGAAATGGAATGCATAAACATAGATATCCTAGGCATTGTTTTCATTAAGTTGTTAAGTGCTGTCGATTTGGTTCTGACTCATAGCAATCATGTATAGGATTTCCCAGGAGCAACTGGTAAGCTTGAACTGCCAATCTTTTCTTTCTTTCTTTCTTTATGATTACATTCACCTTTATTTCTTTTCATCTTGTGATATAGACATTTCACACATAATAGGGTTAAATGGTTTGTGGATGTTTCATGTACGCCTGAGACAGAAGCAAACTAAGACAATATGTGGTCACCTACTAACTTCTAAGAAGACTCAGAAGACTAAGAAGATTCACCATCACCATTGTGGGAGGAATGGCTCCAGTGGTATACATAAAGAAGTCATGACAAGAAGGCCTGGGATTACTGAGATCATAGTCATCATTCTCAACAGTCAGTTGTGGATTGTTTTCTTGGATTTCTTGCAGCAACTTTTGCATTTCAGTATTAAATGGATCTGTCTTTAACCTCAATTTAGTTAGGAACCATTTTGCTGCTTTAACGCTTCACACAATATCTTTATCCCATTATGTCCCAAAGAATTGTAGCCCAGGTCCAAAGTAAACAGGCTTCGGTTGTATTTAAGGGCAGATGAGAGGTCCATGCAACTGAAAGTTACCAGAGAGCATCCCCACAACCAGAGATATTTCAGATTTCACATTGGATCCTTCAAGGTCTCACATAGATAACTCCTATGCAATTCTTCCCCATATCCAACTGCATTAGGCTCGACTTTTTTGGGAGAAACCTTCAGAGATGATCGCAGCCATTATACTGCAGCTCCTCAGCACCAGGGCCTGCAGTTTACAGTTGGGGTCACTCAAGCCCTTACACAGAAGCTACACCCCACCACTCCCAAGCTCATTCTTCACTAAGCACAGGTGTGTCAGTTTCTCATTTCTAACCAAAATGGAGAGATCCTTTCAACAGCATTATGTAAGACTACAGTTTTCTAATGACAACCTCTGCAGGGAGCAGTTTGATCCCTTCAATAATTTACGCAGCAACTTTGCACCATCATCTGAGAGCTCATTGTCTGTGAGGTCCAGGTATGTTAAGGACTGGTTGACTTTAAGGGCAAGTGAGAACTCACGCCTATATGGAATGGTAGCTGAACCAACCCCAACCTGAGTTACTGCAGGTTACTTTCTGGGTAGGTCAAGATCTGTGAACATAACAAGGGAAGCATATTCAGGCCATTGCTTTGAAGGGTCAGATGTGTCAGAGTATTTTGATTACAGAAAACAGTGCAGAATTCCTCATAAGTGTCGGCAGGTGAGACATTGTTGAGAGCCACCTTCTTGATATTGTTGGAGAGACTATATTCAGAAAGAATTGTCACTGTGTAGTCATTCAGGAAGATTTGGTTGATGCCCAGGTCCTTGTTTGAACTGCAGACCACACACAAGTCCCTCCAGATGTCAAGAAGGTGTTGCTCCTTCTGGTACCTTTCAACCTCAGGGTGTGATTTCAAGGATTTATTCTCCAGAAACACCTCTTTTGCTACCTTAAGTGAAGGTAGCAAACTGCTCCCTGCAGAGGTTGTCGTTAGAAAACACTCATCTTACCTAAAGCTGTTGCGAGGATCTCTCAGTTTTCTTTAGAAATGAGAAGCTGACACACCTGTGCTTGGTGAAAAATGAGCTTGGGAGTGGTGGGGTGCAGCTTCTGTGTAAGGTCTTCAGTGACCCCAACTGTTAAAGCAGCATGCACCATGTCAATGTCATTTCTCAAGTTTAGAGACAGTTCGTTAAAATGGACCATTGTGTCCTTCACAAATTCCTCCTCCCGAGATTCATAGAGGCAGCCTAAAGGCTCCTTCATGGCGGTCCATAAGAAGGGCTTGTTCTTTTTGGGCTTCACTTTCCATTTCAGGAATTCCTCTTTGATACCACATGACACTTGGTAGCCAGACTTTGTGTCTAGCTCCTTGGCACTGTTTTTGCTTGTTTGTTTGTTTGTTTGTTCAAGAGGCCAAATAAGAAGTATTCTACCTGAGTCAGGTTGGAGTTCTTCAATATTTCTTCAGTGGTAAACAGCGTTTGAATATCCCCAATGCCCTTCCTGTGGTTTCCCTTGTCTTCCTCCTCACTCTCTAGAATGTAAAATATGGCAGCCAGGAACTGCTGGATGTTGAGGTGGACAAAGGAGTAGTCGTTTTCAGTCTTTGTCCTTCTGAATGATATTTCCCAGGAAAGGGCAATTCTCAGACTTCTTCACTCCAAGGCTCTTGACATCTTCCCCGTCAAGTACAGATGTGTGTCTCTATACACCACTAGCTTCCAGGAAACAAAACCTTCAACAGGGCTTGGAAGCTCCGACTGGGGCAGGTGCCAGGCACCTGTAAGAACTGGTTGTAGAGAAAATGCAGGAATAGAGATATAGAGATGTGGTGGTTCAGCACATGGGGGTGGGGTTCTCCCGTTTCTTCATCTGAAGCTTCAGACACCTAGAGACAATCCAGCACACCATGGGTTCCAAGCTCATGTAGAACAAAGCTGCATTGCTCTTTGTCAAAGCAAAACTCTTATGGCTTCATATTCATCTTGGAATCATTTCAAGAAATATCTCTTCCTGTCCATTTCCAAGAAGACTTCAATTTCTATGAAGAAGAGAGGCTCTTCTATCATGAGCCAGAGTGCCTCCAGTGCCCAGGATTGAGAGGTGATCTGGAGAGTTGCTCTGGGAAAGATTTTCTTCGTCAGCAAACTACTAAGAGGATGGCACTGGCTTCTGTGTCTTCAAGTCATCACATATGTCATGGATCAATGCTCCAGGGGAGTAGCTCAGCTCATCAAAATAATCAATGATGACCAGGACATTCTGTGACTGGGCTATCACCTCCAGAGAGGTGTCTTCCAACTCAGAACAGTCCTTGGCAATCAGCTCAGTACAACTGCCTGGCCCCATCTGGTTGAGTTCCTTGCAGTTGAGATAGAAAATAAATTGGAATCTCCTTGCGAGGATGCCATCGGTCTAGTTGGTCATCAACTTCTTGGCCAGTGTGCTTTTCCCAACACCAGCAGCCCTGTGGAGCACCCCTGTGTGGGGGAGTGGCCCAGAAAGTATTGTAGGATTACAGAATGGGATCAATGCCTTGTATCTGTCGGTGACAATTGGAAAGTTACCAGTAACTCCAGGGCAGAAGTTGTTCTTCCAGATTTCATCAAATTTGTTATTCAATGCAGTTCTATACTTATGTGTTGTAACTGTCTCTTTTAGTATCATATACTGTGTTGTTTCTAAGTTGGTGGGATTTTCTTCCTTCTTAAGATCTGGCTTTACTTTTAGCAGCTCTTCTATGTCTTCCCAGTTTGATTTTTTTGGTTGTGGGAGTTGGTATCATTTCTAGTAACAAGGACTTTATTTCATGAAGCAATTTCACAGCCGATTCTTTGATTTCATCCATGGCTCTCTTAGACAGATCAACACGGTTCATTTTGTCAAGAATCTGATGGTCACCAATTCCTCCCAGTACCTGCGGCAACGGTTGAGAATTTCTGTCAGTTGCTTCCCATTGACATTATCCATCTCAGTCTTTGGGAACTCCCGATGGTGAACTATACTTTCCTGGGGAAGGGACTTCAGTAGATATTTGAACCGACCCAACATATCCTCGTTCAGCTCTTCTAGAAGAAGCTACACACTGAAACCAACCCATGAATGTTCCATCTTGTCCTGTACCAAGGCAATCTTTTACAACAACATGGTCAAAGGACTCTGTAGCTACCTTGAACCACCAATCTTGCAGTTCATACTGACCTTGCAGTCCAATACATTAACCCACAACACCACACCTGGACTCCATCCTAGATATTAGTGAGATGAAAAGTATTGGTCTTGGTCATTTTGAATTTGAACACCATGTAGTTTACTATGCCAGGAATGACAAACTGAAGAGGAAGATGTCACATTCATTAACAAAATGAACATTTCTAGATCAATCTTGAAATACAATGCTGTCTGTAATAGGATAATATCCATATACCCACAAGAACAACCAGTTAATATCACTATTATTCAGATTTATGCACCAACCACTAAAGCTAATGATGAAGAAATTGAAGAGCTCTATCAACTTCTTCCCACCACTCATCTGTCAGTTCATCATACTGCGGTGGATTGTGAGTTGCTATGATTCTGGAAGCTATGCCACCGGTATTTTAAATACCAGCAGGGTCCCCCATGGTGGACAGGTTTCAGATGAGCTTGCAGACGAAGATAGAGTAAGAAGAAGAAGTGACGAACTACTTCCGAACATTTAGTCACTGAAAACCTTATGAAAAGGAGTGAAACACTGTCAGATATAGTGCCAGAAAATGAGTCCCTCAGGTTGGAAGTCACTCAGAATGCAACCGGGGAAGAGCTGCCTCCTCAAAGTAGAGTTGACTGTGATAATGTGAATGGAGTAAAGCCTGTGGGAGTAGAGCCCATGGAACCTTCATTTTATGATGGGGCACAATTCAAAATGAAGAGAAACAGCTGTAAAAATCTGTTGAAATTGGGAACATGGAATGTACAAAGTATGAATCTGGGAAGTATGAATTTGGGAAGGCTTTCGATTGTGTGGATCATGACAAGCTATGGACAACATTGCAAAGTATGAGTATCCCAGAACAGTTCATTGTGCTCATGAGAAATCTGTATATGGACTAAGAGGCAGTTGTTCAAACAGAACATGGAAACACTTGAATGGTTTAAAATTAAGAAAGGTGTGCGACAAGGTTGCATTCTTTCACCATATTTATTCAACCTTTATGCTGAACAAATAATTCGAGAAGATGGGTTCTATGAAGAACAACCTGCAATAGAACCAACAGATCTGTGTTGGAAGAAGTGCAGCCAGAGTGCTCCTTGGAGGCCAAGATGGCCAATCTTCATCTCTCATACTTTGGACATGTTGTCAGGAAGGATCAGTCACTGGAGAAGGATATCATGTTTGGTAAGCTGGAGGGTCAGAGAAAAAGAAGAAGACCCCCAGTGAGATGGAATGGCCAAGTAGCAGCATCAATGGGCTCAAGCGTGGCAACAATAGTGAGGTTGGCCCAGGATCAGGCAGTGTTTCATTCTGCTGTGCATAAGGTCACTACAAGTCTGCATTGACTCAATGGCACCTAACAACAACAACATCAACTTCTTCAGTCTAAAATTGATCAAATATGCAATGAAGATGTAGTGATTATTACTGGTGATTGGAATGTAAAGGTTGGAAACAAAGATGAAGGATCAGTCATTGGAAAATAAGGTCTTGGTGATAGAAACAATGCTGGAGATCATGTGGTAAAAATTTGTAAGACTAATTACTTGTTTGTTGCAATGAACTTTTTTTAACCAACATAAAAGATGACTACACACTTGGACCTCACAAGATGGAATAAGCAGTAATAAAATTGACTATACCTGTGGGAACAAAATGTGGCTAAGCTTCAAATCATTAACCAAAATGTGGGACAGACCACCAGTTGCTTATATGCAAGTTCAGGCTGAAGCTGAAGAAAATTGTAAGTCCACAAGAACCAAAATATCCCATCTGAATTTAGAAATCATCTCATGAACAGATTTGATGAATTAGACACTAATGACTGAAGACCAGAAGAGTTGTGGGATGACACCAAGAACATCATATAGGAAGAAAGCAAAAGTTCATTAAGAAGACAAGAAAAAAGAAAAGGCCAAAATGGATGTCAGAAGAGACTCTGACACTTGCTTTTCATCAAAGAGATGCTAAAGTAAGTAGAAGAAATCAGGAGGTAACTGTCCTGAATAGAAAATTTCAAAGTGCAACTCAAGGAGACAAAGTCAAGTATTATGATGAAATGTGCAAATATTGGCAGTTAGAATACCAAAAGGGAAGAAGAACACACTCATCATTTATAAAAGCTGAGAAAACTGCAGGATTCTATGGGCAAAATGTTGAATGATACAGAAAGAATCAAAAGCAGATGTGAGGAATACACAGAGTTATTATACAAAAAGAAATGGTTGGTGTGCATCCATTTCAAGAGGTAGCATGTGATCACAATACTGAAAGAAGAATTCAAAGTTGCACTGAGAGCATTGGCAAAGAAAAAGCCTCAGGGAAAAGAGCCAATACAAACTGAAGTCTATCAACAAATTGATGCTGCTCTGGAGGCACTTACTCTGATCTGTGCTAAGAAATTTAGAAGACAGATATCTGACCACCTGATTGGAAGGGATCCATATTTGTGCCCATCCCAAAGAGAGTTGACCAAACAGAATGAAGAAATCATCATACAATATTAATATTGCATGAAAGTAATATTTTGCTAATATAATTCAGAAATGGCTGCAACAGTATACTGACAGAGTAGTGCTAGAGGTTCAAGCCAGACAGAAAAGGACTTAGAATGAGAGCTATCATTACTTGTTATCAAATGATATCAAATGAACATGAGGGGTATCAAATATATCTTGGCTGAAAGCAGAGAATACCAGAAAAATGTTTACCTGTGCTTTATTTATTGACTATGCAAAGGCTTTTAATTTTGTGGATCATGACAAGCTGTGGGCAATATTACAGAGAATAAGTAGTCCAGAACAGTCAATTGTGATCATGAAGAACATAGACCAAGAGACAGCTTTTCAAACAGAACAAGGAACATGGAAAGTTTTAAAATTAAGAAAGGTGTGTGCAAGGGTTGTATTATTTCACCATACTTATTCAGTCTGTATGCCAAGCAAATAATTTGAAAAGCCGGATTACAGGAAGAAAAATATGCATCATGGTTGGGGTTACACTCATTAAGAACCTGTGATATGCAGTTGTTACAACCTTACGTAAAATACTTACTAATAAAGACCAAAGAACACAGCCTTCAGTATGGGTTGTACCTCAATGTAAAGAAAACAAAACAAAAAAAAACCCTCATCACTGGACAAATAAGTGACTTCATGATAAATGGAGAAAAGGTGGTAGTTGTCAAAGACTTCATTTTACTTAGATCAAACATCAACATTCATAGAAGCAGCAATCAAGAAATCAAATGATATATTTCATTAGGCAAATGTACTGCACAAGACCTCCTAAAAGTGTTCAAGAGCAACAATGTCAGTTTGAGTTCTAAGGTGCTCCTGACACAAGCCACGGTATTTTCAAAAGCCTCATATGTATATGAAAGTTGGATAACGAATAACGAAGACAGTAGAAGAATTGATGCATTTGAGTTATAGTGTTGGAGGAGAATATTAAAAGAACCATGGAATGACAAAAGAACAAACAAATCTTCATTGGAAGACGTACACCCATAATTCTCCCTAGAAGCCAGAATGGCCAGACTTTGTCATACTTTGAATATATTATCAGGAGGGAACAATCCCTAGAGAAGGACATCATGCTTGGTAAAGTGGAGGGTCAGTGACAATGAGGAAAATGCCCAAGGAGATGGATTGGCATAGAGGAAGCAGCAACAGACTCAAGTGGAGTAATGATTGTGAGATTGGTATAGGACGGGACAGTGTTTCATTCTGTTGTGCATAAGGTTCCAATAAGTACCAACTTAATGACACTTAACCACAACAGCATACACATATATGTGTGTGAGGCAGTAGAATTCTTTAGCTTGCTGCCTAACCCAGGAATTTGAGAGTTGCTCTCCAAAATTTGTGAGGTATTTTCTTGAAGTAAATCTCTGTTGTGTGGTGGTGGGTATGTGCCACTGAGTCATATCTCTATATCTATCTATCTATCTATCTATCTATCTATCTATCTATCTATCTATCTATCTATCTATCTATCTATCTATCTATCTATCTATCTATCTATCTATCTATCTATCGTGGTGGTTGTTTGCCACTGAATTTGTTCTGACTCATAGCAACCCTGTATAAGGTTTCTAAGGCTGTTTTTACAGCAGCAGAAACCTCACCTTTATTCCATGGAGCAGCTGGTAGATTTGAACTGTTGGCCTTGCAGTTAGCAGCCCAGCTCGTAATCCACTACTCTACCAGGGTTCCATATAAATATATGGCTTCATTCTTGAAATACATGTCCTGGTACAGTGTGACACTGGAATATCAGCCCTGAACTACTTACTAAAGGCAAGTTCCATAGTTCAAACTTATCAATGGCTCATCAGAATCCCTACACAGGGTCTCTGTATTAGAACATACTTGAGAGCATTTAATGACAACAAAAATATATACACAGGTTTGCATTCTCTGAATGGAGTCCCGGTGTGGTACTGTAGAATAAACACTAGACAGCTAACCATGAGGTTGGCAGTTCAAACCCACCAACCTCACCTTGGAAATCATGTTCTGGGTTGCTATGAGTTGAAACTAACTAGATGATACATAGCAATAACAGCATTCTCTAAATATCAGAGATTCTAAACAGTATGTTTAATTCATAGTATGCCCGAACCAAGATAGTTTGTTTTCATTCTATTTACATCAAATGCACATTTATGTGTATATATGTATGTTCCTTAAACTTCTCTGCTGAAATAAAGCACCTACTTTTGATAGATACATTGAAAGACTGAAAGTAGGAATAATCACATATTCATCATAATGCAGACAATTTTGAGTATCTATAGTTCTATCAGGCATAGAATATAACTCAATTATGAAATTGGGAATTTCAGAAATATCACATAAACAATTAGTAATAATAAGACAGTTATGAGCAAGTCTAAAACTATAAAATATGTTTAAGATGTGGAGCTGTAAAGAAAATAGACGCTTGGCAGTTTTCCTGATTTCTATCCAGGAGCAAAACATTCTATTGTTCCATCTGGAGTATTTAGAAAAATGTATTTAAGTAGGTTAATAAATATGGCATGGGAAGAGGGAAAAACAGTACAGAATCATAAAGCAACAGTAGGAAATGTCAAACTGACAAGACTTTTATGTACCAAAAAGTCCAGAAAGGAAAAATAACTTGTCTTACTAAATCTTTCACTATACCATGTATTTCTCTGAGGCATGCATTGCAAAGTTACGGTAGTAAGAGAACTCACTCTAACTACACCAGATAAATGATATCAATAATTGCAAATACAAAGTGTCTTCAAAAAGTTTGTGGGAAAATTCCATTATCTTGTAATTCATTCCCCCCTCCATGAAATTCCCCTCATAAATATTACTTGGATCAAAAAGACTGATAGGTGTAATTTACATGATCTACTATAATTTTTACTCTTTCTCTTCAGCATGTACTTATCATGAAATCACCCCAAAAAGATTAACTTAGACCTAAACCTCACTTTCAACTAAGAAACCAGTTACTTCTTTATACGTGTGATGATTACTGTTATGTATCAACTTGACAAGGTTATGATTCTCAGTTATTTGTCAGGCCAATTTGAACTGAGCTTTCTTATCTAATGTTTTATAATGTAATCACTTCCACGAAGTGATTGGATGTGATTAGCCAGTTGAAAGAGGAGTTTCCTTGGGGATGTAGTCTACTTGTAGCGTACCAGTATAATTGGATGTGCCAGCAAAGTTCACTCTCTAACTGGAACATTCGCTCTTCTCATTACCTGTCCTCTGGTCTTAGATCGTAAGCCTGCAGATATTGGGTTCATCACCCCTGCAACATCCATAAGGACTGCAAACCACAAGGTTGGGAGTTTGAGCCTACCAGTCACTCCATGGGAGAATGATGAAACTTTCTACTCCTGCAAAGGTTTATAGCCTTGTAAACTCTATACAGCGTTGCTATGAATCTGAACTGACCCCACAGCACTTAATAACAACATCAACAACCCCTGCAACCATGTGAGGCAGTAGAATTCTTTAGCGTACTGCCTGACCCAGGAATTTGAGACTTGCTTTCCAAAATGTGGGCATTTTCTTGAAGTAAATCTCTATTATGGTGGTGGTGGGTATGTGCCACTGAGTCAGAACCTGTATAGAGTTTCTAAGACTGAATCTTTAAAGTAGTAAAAAGTCATGTTTCTGCCCTGTGGAGTGACAGGTCGATTTGAACTACTGACCTTGCAGTTAGCCACCCAGCTCATAATGCACTACACTTCCAAGGCTCCTTAAATCTCTCTATACAAATCTTTATTTAGACACTTTGTTTTGCTTCTCTAAAGAGTCCATAATCAAATATTATATAATATATATTACAGTTTTGTTTTGTTTTTAGTAAGAACTGTTGTTTATTTTTTAAAGCTTTCATTGTGAATTGAGTGATAGTTTCCATGGGAGAACATTGGTTTTGCACTCATCTTATTGTGTTTTATTTCACTGCAATAATTACAATCCCATCCATGCATCATCATTTAACAGTATTTACTTCTATTATGTTTTAAATCACTTTCAGATTGCAACCATTCTTGTTTGACTTCAAAAAATAAAATGCAATGTAATAAGATAACAGACCACTTGAAGCAGAACTTAAAAAGTAAGAAGTTCTAGAGAATGAAGAGTGGATACTACTGGAAAATGTATATAAAGTAGCATTATTTCTAATTTATAAAATCAAAATAAGCAGTAACCTTGCAGGTAAATCCAGTGACATAAAACTTAGTGATGTTTCTTGAGGGCTTGGCAATTTTGAAACACTAGTCTTCCCATTAGCATTATCTACTTAAATCAAAGAGGGTGCCTACATCCTTAGGGAGCTATTAAGTTATATTGTTTCATTACTAATGCTTTCAGTGTTATTAACTCCAAAATGCTACTTTAACACATAACTTATAGAAATGAGCTAATATCACAGCAAACAAAATAATTGGAAAAGACATGGCACATTGATTTGTACCATAAGAAATATTCAAAGCATTTTACTATTATTTTTTAATCAAACCAGCATATATCACTGAATATAAATCTATAAAGATCTTTGGATTTAGAGTTCAAGTAATAATAATAATATCCACTAAAATAAACTATCTTTTTGGTTTAGTGCTATAAAATAGATTAGAGTCTTATATGACCTCAATGTTTTTTGAATTTATTGTTGTTAATAAACAGAAGACTGTCTTATTTTTTGTAGATAAAAATTAATGAAAAACTTTATTGTGCAAAAAAAAAAAACACACACACACAAAAACACCACACCATTTGTACATTATTTTAGAGGAAAGAATCTTATATCTAGTGTCATTTAGGAAATGTCTCAATAGTGTTCATCAGAGTTTGAAGTTCAACAAAATATCTGAATCCAAGCCACTTCTGGCAATTAAATGAGTTTTTTGAAAAATATCGTAATTTGATAACTGCATGTTTATTCAAAATATAAAAATTCTAGGTCACTAAATTGTCTGCACATTTAGTCCAAGATATATTTCTTATATGTGTATTTTTGTTAAGCATGAAGATGGCCTCATACAGATGCCCATGTCTTAGTCCCTGTAGGCTATGAATATGCTATTTTACATGGTACAGATGCAATTAAGTTAAGGGTCTTGAGATAGAGAGATTAACCTGGATTATGTTCTTTTAAATGGAATAATAGTTTCTTGAATAACCAGTGTGAATAAAAGCAAAACATTAAATTAAAAATTTAGAAACAGTAGAGGAAGAGGTATTAAATTAATGTGATTTAGAAAATTTATCTGCACAATTTCTGCACATATCATCCTTCCAATTTATTTTCATTCTTTGGGTGATCAGCAGTGAGTTGGGCCTCCAGGGTGAATGTGAAGCCACGTTTTCTAAATAAATGACTATAATGTTTAGCACAAGTATAGTTTCTATGACAGTTTAATAAGACAACTGTGTTCCTGACAGATAGTACCTGCTTTAGGAATATTCATTATTAATACTGTATGTACTACATATAAAATTGCATTGTTGTTGTTAAGAGTGATTGAGTAGGTTCAGACTCATAATGATCCTGTATATGGTTTCCAAAAAGCAAGCGGTGAGTTTGAACTGTTGACTTGTGGTTAGCAGTCCAGCGTTTATCCTATAGTGCTACACCAAGACTCTGTAGAAATGTACATTGTTGTTTCTGTTAAGTGCCTTCGAGACATTTTTGACTCATAGCGGTGCTATAGGGTTTCTGAGGAATTGCTGGTGAATTTGAATCACCAACCTTGAAATTCAAATTGACCCTATGGGTCAGTGCATTATCCCATAATGCCACACCAGGACTCCAGAAACTTTCATGAAAGTTGCTATTCCTATACACTCTCACACTCTCATTTTTTCTTTAAGTTAAAATCCAAATATTATATGTCTATGAGACTACACATCTATGCATTATAATATACTTTTCTTGGTTGGTAAATCTGTATCTCACCACTGCTTTTACCATTAACTCAATATTAAACATTCTCTGACATTTCTACAATTAATTGATAAAGCTGAAATATGTTTCCTATTAATTTCACCATTCATTTTGTCTTTCTTTCTGAAGATCTTTATTAGTTGAACCTACATCTGGAATTTAACCTTCATTCTACTTGAAGGGATAAGACATTTCTCTGGAGTCTTGCCTCTTAACCTTTGGATAATTGACATCTACATATTTCTACTAAACAGTTCTTACTCATTCAATACCAAGCAAAGAGGAAATTTCTTCCCTTATTTCTTTTGGTTTTCAATCATCCACTTGACTTTAAATACCAAACACAAAATTCTAATTCTGGTTTCATTTTAATATTGTTGTTATTTTTAGGTGCCACTGACTCAGCACAGACTCACAGAGACCCTGTGCACAACAGAAACACTGCCCAGTCCTGTGCCAACCTTATAACCATTGCTAAGCCTCAGCCATTGCTTCTGCCACAGCGCTAATCTATCTCCTTGGGGGGGTCTTCCTCTTTTACTCTGACCCTCCATTTTTCAAACAAGATACCATTCTCCAGGAACTGGACCCTCCTGATAATATGTTTGAAGTATAAGAGACTATGCCTGGCCATCCTGGCTACCACGGAGCATTCTGCTTGTGCTTCTTCCAACAGACTGGTTTGTTCTTTTGGCAGTCCATGATACTTTTAATAAATACTCTCCTCTAACAACATAACCCAAATGCATCAATTCTTCTATAGTCTTCCTTATTCACTGTCCAAAACTTTCACGTACATATGAAGATATTGAAAATATCATGGCTTGGGTCAGATGCAACTTAGTCCTCAAACTGACAGCATTCCTCTTTAACCCTTTAAAGAGGTCTTATATAGCAGATGTGCCTAAGATAATAAGTCCTTTTATTTACTTTCTGCTACTTCCATGAATGTTTATGGTTGATCTGAGCAAAATAAGGTCTTTAACAACTTCAATCTTTTCTCCATTTATATGGATGTTTTTTTATTGGTACAGTGGTGAGCATTTTTGTTTTCTTTACATTGAATTGCAACCAATACTGAAGAGTGTAGTCTTTGATCTTCATTAGTAAGTATTTTAAGTACTCTTTGCTTCCAGCAAGCAAGGTGGTATCATCTGCATATCACAGGTTCTTAATACATCTTCCTACAATCCTGATGCAATGTTTTGTTTTTTTCTTTTTTCATATAACCCAGCTTCTTTGATTATTTGCTCAGCATACCAATTGAATAAGTATGGTGAAAGAATATGACCCTGGCAAACACCTTTCTGAATTTTAAAACATTTAGTGTTCCTTGTTCTGTTCAAACAAATGTCTCTTGGTCTATGTCCAGATTTCTCATGAGCACAATTAAGGGTTCTGAAATACTCATTCTCTGCAATGCAGCTTGTCATCAATCAAAAGCCTTTGCACAGTCAATAAAGCACAGATAAACATTTTACTAGTATCCTCTGCTTTCAATCCAGATACATCTGATGTATATATATTATGTCAGTAATGATATCCTCATTCCATGTCCTCTTCTGAATCCATCTTGAACTTCTGTAAATTCTCTGTCAATGTATGGTTGCAGCCATTTTTGTATTATCTTTAACAAGATTTTACTTGCATGAGATATTAATAACATTATCCAATGATTTCTTCATTCCATTTGGTCACCTCTCTTTGGAATGGGCACAAGTATGGATCTCTTCCAGTCAGTTGATCAGATAGTTGTTTTCCAAATTTGTTGGCATAGATGAGTGAGTGCCTCCAGTAGTGCATCAATTTGTTGAAAGATTGCAATTTGTATTCAGCAATTCCTGGAGCCTTGTTCTTTGTCAGTGCCTTCAATGCACTTTGGACTTCTTCCTTCAGTATCATATGATGGACTCAAGTGTGCAACAACAGTGAGGTTGGCCCAGGATCGGGCAGTATTTCGTTCTGCTGTGCATAAGGTCGCTATGAGTCGGTACCGACTCAATGGCACCTGACAACAACAACTTGCTACCTCTTGCAGTGGTTGAACATCAATCATTTCTTCTTGGTACAGTGATTCGGTGTATTCCTTCCATCATCTTTTGATGGTTTCTGCATTACTCAATATTTTGCCCATAGACTCCTTCAATATTTCAAGTCAAGGCTTGAATTTTTCTTCACTTCCCTTATAATGACAAAGGCTGAGTGTGTTCTTTCCTTTCAGTTTTCTAATTCAAGGTCATTGCACATTTCCTTATAATATCTGACTTTGTCTTCTCAAGCTGACCTTTGAAATTTTCTGTTGAGCTCTTTCACTTCCTCATTTCTTCCATTTACTTTAGCATCTCTATGCTGGAAAGCAATTTTCAAAGTCTCTTTAGATATCCATTTTGAAATATTCCTTCTTTCTTGTCTCATTAGTGACCTTTTTTTTTTTAAGTTTTTATTGTGAATTATGTGACAGTTTAGATGGAAGAACACCAGCTTTACATTCATCCTATCGTATTTTGTTTCAGTGAAATGATTACAATCCTCTCCATGCATTATCAAACAACCAAAGGGTATATACACCCCACAAGCCTGCCCCCGGCCATCAGCACGCAGTTCCTCTCCTTCCCTGAGTCCAGAGTCCTCAAATGCTGCATCTCTTCATGTCATCATCTCTGCCTACAACTCTGGCATCACTGCTTCTCTGGGTAGGGTCCCACACTCTGCTCTTCTCCCTTGATGGTTCCAGGAACCTCCAATCCTGGACTGCGGAATCAACCACTCCCCTCTTCTTGTTACAAAACATCTACCTTTACATTTCCAAACCTCTCAGTCTGTCCTGATAGCAATTATTCACTATGGTAACACAAGAGTCTTATACCCATCTCGTTTCATCAGCCCCATACCAAAAGATTGGAAACCACTCAATGGAAACTCTACCTTCTCCTGTACCCTCTGGAACCAGGCTCCCTCTTTAAAGCTTGTAAGTCAGTCATTTTTTGCCTTTGTAGCACCCCTATTTTGGGTAGCCAATGTCTAAGTTGCCCATCCCTGTTATACCTGTGTACCGAGGGCATGGGAATAATTCTCACTATAAAGATTTGTTCCCTCTTTTGAGCTACTACATCCATAAGTATAGGTCAAGTTCATCAAATTGTAGCAGATTACTCTCTTTTTTTTTACTCTTATTTCTCCTTTAGTCAAGTTCTGATCATCCAGACATTGAAGCATAATGTCCTCAAGGTTCATCCATGTTATGTGGTGGCTTGCAGCTTCCTTGTTATTCTTCAAGGTAGAATAATATTCCATTGTGTGTATGTACGACAGTTTGTTTATCCATTCTTCCATTGATGGGTACTTAGGCTATCTCCATTTTTTGCTATTATAAATAGTGCTGCTATGAACATTGGTGTCCATATATCTACTCATGTTATAGCTCATATTTCTTGTGGGTAAATACCAAGTAGAGGAATTGCTGGATCATCAGGTATTTCTCTTTCCAACTTTCTAAGGAAGCGCCAGATTGCTTTCCAGAGTGGCTGGACCATTTTGCAATCCCAAAAGCAATGTAGGAGGTCCCAGTCAATCCACATCATCACCAGCATTCATTGACTTTTACTTTTTTGATATTTGTTATTATTGCTAGTGTGAGATAATATCTCATTTTTTGTTTCAATTTGCATCTCTCTAATGGCTAGTGATCATGAACATTTTTTCATTTGTTTGTTGGATGCTTGGATCTCCTCCTCCTTGGTGAAGTGTCTGTTCATGTCCTGTGCCCATTTTTTAATTGAGTTATTTATCTTTTTCTTGTAGAGGTGTTGTAGTTTCCTATATATTTTAGATATTAGTCCCTTGTCTAATGTGTCATTGTAAAAGACTTTTTTTCCCGTTCTGTAGGCTCCCTTTTTACTCTTTTGGTGAAGTCTTATGATACACATAAGTTTTTAATTTTTAGTAGATCCCGATCATCTATTTAGTCTACTTTTGTTTGTGTAGTTTTAAAAATGTTTGGTAATCTATCTATGCCTTGTATTAGAGCCCTCACATTTGTCTCTATTTTTTCAATGATGGACTTTATAATTTGGGATTCACATTTATGTCTTTAATCCTTGCTGAGTGGGTTTTTATATAAGGTGTGAAATAAAGGTCTTGTTTCAATCTTTTGCATATCACTTTTCAGTTTTGCCAGCACTTTGTTGAAAATCAGTTGGCTGTATGTGGATAGGTTAATTTCTGGATTCTCGATTCTGTTCCATTGATCAATGTATCTTTCATTGTATTATTAACAGGCTGTTTTGACCACTGCAGCCTTGTAGTACATTTTTTAATCAGGGAGTGAGAGATTTCTAACCAGGTTCTTCTTCTTAAGCAGTGCTTTGCTTATCCTGGTTCTCTTTCCTTTCCATATAAAGTTTGTAACTGTTTTTTTTTTTTCCATCTCTTCAAAGAATGTCGTTGGAATCTGGAACAGGATTGCATTATATGTGCAAATTGCTTAAGGCAGTATTGGCATTTTCACGATGTTAAGTCTTCCTATCCAGCAGTGTGGCATATTCTTCCACTTTTGTAGTTCTCTTTTGGTTTCTTGTAGTAATGTTTTGTAGTTTTCTTTGTATAGTTCCTTTGTTTCTCTTGTTACATTTATTCATAAATTTTTACCTTTGTGCGGCTATTGTAAATGGTATTGCTTTCCTAGTGTCCTTTGCAGCACTGTCATTGTTACTATAGAGGAATCCAACTGATTTTTGTATGTTGATTTTATACCCTGCCAAATTTCTGAATCTTTCAATAATATCTAGTAGCTTTTTAACGGAATATTTGGGGTTATCTATGTATAGGATCATATTGTCTGCAAATAGAGAGATTTTTACTTCCTCTTTGCCAATTTGGATGCCTTTAATTTCCTTATCTTGCCATACAGCTTTGGCTAAGACTTCCAGCACAATATTGAATAGGAGTGGTGACAAAGGACATCCTTGTCTGGTTCCTGTTCAGAGGGAAGGCTTTCAGTTTTTCTCCATTGAGAGTAATGTAGGCTGTTGGTTTTGTATATATCCTTAATTATGTTGAGGAATTTCCCTTCAATTCCTACTTTGTTGAGTGTTTTTTCAGGAATGGATATTGGATTTGTCAAATGCCTTTTCTGCATCAATCGATCATGTGGTTATTTTCTTTTTTTCTTACATATGGTGTATTACATTGATTGCTTTTCTAATGTTGAACCATCATTATATCCCTGATATGAATCTCACTTGGTCATGATGCATTATATATTTGATGTGCTGCTAGATAGAGTCTGTTGGCTAGGATTTTGTTGAGAATTTTTGCATTCATGTTCATGAGGAATATTGGTGTATTATTTTCTTAGTGGCATCCTTCCCTGGTTTTGTCATGAGGGTTATGCTTGCTTCATAAAATGTATTAGAAAGTTTTCCATCCTCTTCTATGTTGTTGTTGTTGTCAGGTGCCATCGAGTCAGAACTGACTCATAGCAACCCCATGCACAGCAGACCGAAACAATGTCTGATCCTGGGCCAAGCCCACCAC
>NW_006408549.1:25103888-25105891 GCF_000296735.1 Chrysochloris asiatica
TTTAATCCATTGACATTCAGTGTAATTATTGATAGATATGAATTAATTGCTGTCATTGTGTTAATTTTTTGTTGTGCTCTTCATTCCTTTTTCTGCATGCCTTCTTGTGCTGAGTTTGTGTGGTTTTTTGTGTGCTATTTCTTGTCAGTTTCTTCTTAGTTTTAATATTTCCTTGTTCTGCTTGGATCTTCATTTTCATGGTAAGCTGTGAAGTATTAACTTTCTTTGGAGTTACTCTATAGTCTATTAATTTTTCTCTCCATTTAAGACAGTCTATTATATCCTACAATTTACCTGACCTCCTCATCACCTGGATCTCTGTTCCTATATTTTTCTCTTTTTTGACACTGTTAACATTTTTATCTTTGGTTGCCTTCACAGGTCCTCTGAATTCATTGCTGTAATTTTGTTCTGTTCTGAACTCTGCTATTTCTTGACTAAGTTCCAGGTGGTGTTGCCATGTCTGTCAATCTCTGGTTGTTTGTTCTTGTTAGTTTTCTTTCCAAAGAACACCCTGTAGGATATTTTGAAGTACTGTTTTGAAGTACTGAATTACTTGGACAAAATTTCTTAGCTTCTGTTTATCCTGGAATATTTTGATTGTACCATCATATTTGATTGACAGTTTTGCTGGATAGATGATTCTTGGTTGGCAGTTTTTTGTTGTTGTTGTTGTTGTTTAGTGTTTTATATATCTCTCCCCATTGCATTCTTGCTTGCATGGGTTATGTTGAGAAGTCAAAGCTTAATCTGGTAAGCATATTTATATCATCCTGTCACATATAGCATTGTACTTCATGGTATATCTTGAAATAATATTTTGAGGATGATGTTAAGCCATTACTCTTCAATTTATCACCCTTAATATAGTATTGTCAGATTCAAAATTACTATTATCAGTCATTTCAACTCACTGATTCCTAGGATCTTAATCTTTATGTGTTCCATATCATTTTTGACAGCTTCCAATTTTCCTAGATTCAGACTGTGTACATTCCTTGTTCTGATCATTAAAAGATGTTTGCAGCTGTTTCTCCACATTTGATTGGGCCTCATCAGCAAATAAAGATCTTGAACTCTTTGCTTCTTTCATGCCATGATGATCAAGTCTACTTTGAAGAGGTAGCTCTTCCCCAGACCTATTTTGAGTGCCTTCCGACCTGAGAGATTTATCTTCTGGACAGGGTTCTGCTGTTATTCATGATGTTCTTATTTTCAGGCACTATATCTGACAATATTGTCCTGCTAGTCATAAGGTTTCAAGTGGCTAAACATTCGGAAATAGTCTTCCTCTTCTTCGTGGTCAGTCTTAGTCTGAAAGATACCTGTCCAGCATAGGTGACCCTGCTGGAATTTAAAAAACAACTGGTGGCATAACTTCCAGCATCACAGCAACACACATGTCACTACAGCCTGACGATGTGATCTGACAATTGAGTAGGGCTGACATTACAGAGTACAGCCAATCCTCTTTACCAACACCATAATTGAAATGAAACTACTCTTCATCAGTCTTCCTTTTCCAGTTTTTTTTTTTTTTTTTTTTTTTTTTATGCATATTAAGCAATGGAAATCATGATGATTTTGGTCAAGCAATGAAAATTCATTAATTTTTAAAGTTTCTCCTTTTCTTTCACCTTTGCTTGTAGGATATGTCCTGAAACAGAAATACTTCTAGTAGAGTCTTAAATCACTAAAATAACATATATTTTTGTTTCTGAATAATTTCAATCCTTTCCTTTCATGACATTTATATTAATGTTGCTTAAATATTTTTAAATTATTTTTTCCACTTTTTTTCATAATTGAGAAACTTGTGTTTCACTGCACTTGAGCTTAGGTATACCGTCCTTGACTGTATTTTATGCTTTGGTTGTCATTTGGACAGTGTCAAGCATTTCTTTCAGAGATAAGGTCCTCACTCTCTTGTTTATGGTTGAGAAGAATATGATTTTTAAAAGGAAATAAAGTCTTTCAGCAATTAAAAAAATTATTATCTTCTT
>NW_006408549.1:25106054-25115895 GCF_000296735.1 Chrysochloris asiatica
ATATATATGTAATAAAAACTGAACTATGAACCACAAGGTCTGTGCTTTAAGCCAACCAGCTGATCCTTAGAAGAAAGATGAGGCTTTCTGCTCCCATGAAGATTTAAAGCCTCAGAAATCCTAGACAGAGTTGATAGGAGTCTTAATTGACTCAACAAAACTTAGCCACAGCAACAATATATAAATATTAAAAAAAAAACCTAAAATATCAACATCATTATATGATAAACAGCATACTTTAGTAAAAATAAAAATATTTCAGGAAAAAAACATGGGAAAGAATGTTTTTCCTTTGGTACTCATATTAAATATGTTAAGTGATGAAATGTTTCTCTATTATTCTGGGGCAAAACAAGAAATTTGGAAGGTAAGAATTTCAAGGAAATGAAGGACTTGATTCTGAAAATTGTAATAATGTGTATCAAAATGACAAATATATAAGTTGAACATTAAATAAAAGGAGAAGAATAAAACCTCTCAAAAAATGAAAAATGTATGTTTAGCTAGATTTTAATAAAAATAAAGAGATTAGTATCTCTTATTTTTCCAAACTTATCATTATTGTTCTTTGCCTTAAAAAAGCATTGTGTTGGTGGTGGCTGTGTGCCGTGGAGTCAGTTCCAAATCATAGTGACCCTGAACAGGGTTTCCGAGGCTGTAAATCTTTACAGGAGCAGAACACCTCATCTTTCTCCAGCAGAGCAGCTGGTAGTTTTGAACTGCTGACCTTGAGGTTCGCAGCCCGATTCGTAACCACTACGCTACCAGAGCTCCTTTAAAAAAGCGTTAGAGGCAAAAAAAAAAAAAGGCAAAAATATAAATGATATGCATGCTCAGAGAACAATAGTGATGCATTGTACACATACATAAACAATAACAATGCAAAAGGAATTGGAAGACTGAACATTCGTCTCTGACTCATGTGTATAAACTATCTTTGTGTCTGAACTTCTCCCCATTTTGGTTGCAATATGAACAAATTTCTGATTTTGTCTGCATCTCATAAATTTCAGCTTTCAGAGAATATGTATTTTTTATTTTCAAGTTGATGTAATCATTTCAGTGGAAAATATTTTTGTTTTCTTTTTCTGACATGCTTCTGCTTTACAACATTTCTGGCTTTCTCAAGTTTTACAGTATATATAAACATGTTGTTAAGTGCAGTCAAGTCAGTTCCAGCTCATAGCAACCCTGATAGGGTTTCCGAGAAACAGTTGGTGGGTTTGAACTGCAACCTTGTGGCTCAAACTGACCTTGTAGTCCAGCGCATTATCCCACAGTGCCACACCAGGATTCCTATATATAAACATATTCGCACATAAAAATATATAAGTATATAAACACTATGAAGTCCTAGTGTGATGCTGTGGGTTAACATGCTGGACTGCAAAGTCAGTTTGAATTTCAAGGTTGGTGGTTCCAGCTCACCAGCCACTCTTCAGAAACACTACAGGGTTGCGATGAGTTGGAACTGACTCAACTGCACTAACCAACAACAACTAACAACAACATATGTGGTTGTTGTTGGTAAGGGCCATCGAGTCGATGCCGACCCATAGCGGCCCTGTATAGGGTTTCCAAGGAGCAGCTGGTGAGTTTGAACCACAGACCTTGCAGTTCAAACGACTTTGCAATCTGATGCATTAGCCCACAGTGCCACAAAAGGACCCCAATAACAACATATACTATACATATATAATTGAATTAAAATGATTTATTAATAAAGTCAAAATCAGTGCAATCAATTATAAGGAAAATGTATCTAACTAGAGAAAATATAGAATAAACAAATTTAATTGGAAGGAGGAAGAAAGGGGAGTCATGTATATAGATAAACTATTATAAAAGAGATAATCATCAAAGTAGATACTGAACATTATTACTATTATGATTATGACTACTAGGTGTTGATTGGAGCAGTGATGGTTGAATAATACAATTCTCACCTCCATGCTGAAAATTTTGGTTCAAAGTTTTAGCCACAACTGAGCATCTTGGCATGATTCATTATACCATAAGGTACAGTGGAATCTGCCCATTATGATCCATAGGATTCTCAGGGCTTTAAACATGATATTTACTCTTCTGGAATGTCTCTTCCTCCCTTTCCTTGGGAAAGCATAATTTCAATCTGGAATAAGTGGGCTAGTTAATACTATAGATTTAGAAATGCTTCTGGTATATTATCTGTGCTTGTTAATGTTAGCAGTTGGGCAATGTTACCTTCTGTTATACATGAGGTAGCCATGAGTCAGAGTTAATTCTATGGCAACCAACAATAACAAACAGTAGTTTATTGCTGTTATCAGTTAGCAACACTTGATGTGGATACTGTCTTTGATGTGCACTGGTAGCTAACTGAACCAAAGTTTCCAGCATGGAAGTGAAAATTATATGATTGAAACTTCACTGTCCTCCTCAACAGATAAATGCACAAGTGGAGACTTATATTGCTGTGATGCTGAACAAGTTTTAGAGGAACTTCTAGATTAAGACAAACTAGGAAGGAAATTCTGGTGATCTAATTCCAGAAATGAGATTAAAATTCAGACAGTGAAAACCCTATTGAACACAATGGTCTGAGTACACAGTACATGATATTACCATAAATTAGGCCAAGTAGACAGCAGCTAACAACAGCAGTAACATTGTTTATTAGGAGCTCTGGTAGCGTAGTCGTTATGAATCGGGCTGCTAACCTCAGGGTCAGCAGTTCGACACTACCAGCTATTCTGCGGGAGAAAGATGAGGCTTTTCAGTCGGAAACCCTGTACAGGGTCGCTATGGGTCGGAACCGACTCGACGGCACTTGACAACAACAACAACAACAAAGATTTACAGCCTCAGAAACCATGTACAGGTTCGCTATGGGTCAGAATCAACTCGACAGCATTTAACAACAACAACATGCACCACTGAGTCAGTTCCAACTCATAGCAACTCTGCATAGGGTTTCTAAGGAGTGACTGCTGGGGTTGACTTCCTGACCTTGTGGTTAACAATTCACTGTTTATTCCACAGAACACCACCAGCAATAACACTATTCTCTGCCGTTGTTAGTTACCATACAGTTGGCTCTGACTCATGTCGACCTCTTGAATAACAGCAGGTAACGTTGCCCAATGGTTGGCATTAATGAGCACAGGTAACATACTAGAAACATTTCCAAGTGAATAATATGAATTAACTCACTTATTCCAAATTGTAATTATGTTTTCTCAAGGGAAGGGAGGAAAAGACATTCCATGAGAATAAAAATCATGACTAAATGTCTGAAAATAACTGGTAAATAAAGGTGAATCAAAAGTATGAAGCATAGCTAGAATACGTTAAGAAAAAGAATTTAGTTTGAATATTATTATCCACAACTTAAAAAAATATACTAAGACAGTCATCTATGATGATTTTGCAGTAAAGATTCTTCAAAATTTTTACATAGCGTATTCAAAGTTAAATTCAGTGACAAGGACAGACACTGAAGAAATAAAGATGATAAGAATGAAGAGTGAGACAGATTTAAAGTTATTCAGTGGCATTGAATTTGTTCTTGGAAATACTAAAAATAAAATACCAATGAAACATGTTGAAGAAGCTAGAAATAGAGATTTTATCATCATAAAAATATAAATAATGCCTAAAATCAATAAGCAGACAGAACAGCAACAAAAGCCCAACAACAACAAAATGAAGCCAAATGATGGAAAAGATGACTCATTCAAGCAAAAGAGACTGGTAAGACTGCTTAGAGAAATAGATTAGAAGAATACGATTATAGAAAACTATTCCAGCAAAAAATTTCCACTAAAGGAGACCACAGTAGAAAAAGAGTAAATGCTGGCTGGAATAATTTCTCAGGATTTTGAAAATGTCACTTCACAAATGGGAGTCCTCATATGGTGTTGTAGGATAAGCACTGGACTTCAAGATCAGTTTGAAGCACAAGGTTGGTGGTTTCAACTCACTAGCCACTCCCCAGAAACCCTATACAGGGTTTCTATCCATAGGAATCAACTCAATAGCACTTAACAACAAGTCACTAATAAGCCTAGTGTAGCTGCTACACAATGAGTACTTCCAATCCAATTATTGATCAACTCTTAAAAGATAACACATGTTTTTATTTAGGATGTATTAATTCTGTACATTTCATGCTTTCAGGGAATTTTGTAATAATTTCCTCAAAGCTAGGAAGAAAGAGATGGAGACATGACAAATATGATTTAAAAAAGACATTTTATATTGTTTTCTGTAAAACAATAATTATTTAGCATGTAAATCTTGTAATTATTACCTAAGCAGCAACTGCCCCCCAAAGGTGCTCATCTTGCTTGAGCATTTAGGGAGACTCAAAATAATGTAATAAATTGCTAACTTTATAGGTGTCTTTCACAATATGATTCAAAATATTGCCTAAGGGAAAAAAAAGGACTATAGCATTTCAACACATAAGCATTTCAAACATATAAGCAATCTAGACATACATACTTCGAGTGCTTATGCTATATTTAAGAATTCCAGGTGGCAGAACTGGTAAAGTGCTTTACTACTACTGAAAAATTGGTGGCTTGAACTCACTCAATGACCCATGGTAGAAAGATATGGAGATCTGCTTCTATAAAGATTTCTGACTTTAGAAACAATATAGTTCTACTTTGTCACTCTGAGTTTCTCTGTGCTAGAATGAACTCAACAGAACCAAATAACAGCAAATGGTAAGTTTTGTATAATAGTTATAATTACCATAGTTTGAGGCAATGATGTACCTGATATCTATGAAATATAATATTTTAATTATGGTTAATATTATTCTAATATTTATTACCTTTAAAATTTAGAAAGTTTCAATAATACTATAGGATTTGTTCCTAAAGTTTTGATAGATATGGCCACCATGCCACATGAATTCACTAAAATATACATATATCATATTTTAAGAGTATTTCTGGAAAATTAGGTCATTAGATATCAGATTCATCTGGCATCATTGATGTATATGAATGTATGTGCCATGCCTTATATGAGAATATTAAAATAGTTTCTATCATGAGCTCTAATTTCTTAAAATACACACATTCCAAGCATATTCAAAGAAGAAAACAGTATTAACAGGTTCAAGGATCTAAACTTACTAAAACAAGATATCATATTGCTCAACTATTCATATTATACTTAAAACTTTACATATAAAAATATGGCTTAGTAAGGATAAGGAACATGTCAATTTATAGATGGTTCGTGTATTAGTACAGAGCCATTTCTTTTTGCAGGAATAGCTTTTAATTTAATCATTTTCTAGCCAGGGCACTCAAAAAGATGAAAGAATATTGAAAAATATTTTCATTAATGACCTTTCAATTAAGCTAGAGGATTTCTTAAAGTAACAACTGAAGGAGTCACTTTTTTTCCTTCAAATCAGGTGTACCCCCATTCAAATGGAACCAGAAAGGCAACCTGTATTCCCTATTCTCAGGTGATAGTGAACCATTAAATTTAATTTTAAATGATAGTCGCCTGCAGGACTACAATTTTCCTTTAGATTTTATTGATGCATGTTGTATTGTCTGTCTAAACTAAGTTTTTGTTGTTGTTAAGTGCCATCAAGTCCGTTCTAACTCATAATGACTATGTATAAGGTTTCCAAGGAGCTGCTGGTGGGCTTGAATTGCCGACCTTGTGGTTTACAGTCCAGTGCTGATCCTACAGACCACACCAGGAGTCCAAACTAATTTAGCAGGTCCAATTAATATTTAACATACTGTGGACAAAATAATAACAACATAAGAAATAAAAGGCAGTGAACAAGCAATTAAGATTTTGCTAATTATATTTTTCTGCCTACCTTTCAGAGTTGTCTTCCCTAGTGGAGAAATAAAACTAGTGCCACAATTGCCAACAGATAGATGTCACTGACAATCAGATTAAAAATGAAACAACACCAAACATTGTAATTCTCCTCATTTCTAGGCATAGGTTTTCCTGATTCCCAACCCAACCTATACAAAATTAGGAGTACTTATGTGGAAAGAAATGTAGGGACATGGAAGAGGAAGCACATCAGGCAAAATGATAACCTATGATTTCTAATTTCACCCCATTTAAAATGAATCTACATAATGTTTTCTGAAAACTGTATTCTTCCCTGTTTCAGGCTCATTGCCTCAGTAATAGCCTTGTGACTTAAATGGTGGAAGGATAGCAAAAGGCAAGGAGGTTTTCTAGGGAAAATGTACACATACTCTAGCAACTTCCAGAAGGTACAGCCTGTGGGGTTCACTCGTTCACTTATCTTAAGGTCTTTGTAATACTGTGGAATCAAGAAAGTATGTTTTTAGAATGTTGGGGTGAAAGTGAGGACAAGGTACTTTTGCAGATAGTCTCCCAATTTTGGGGTCAGAAAGGTCAGAAAACTCAACATGCGTGTGCGCACACACACACACACTTTTATAGGCAAATGTGCATGCTGCATGCAAATGTTCACACGCAAAACTCAAGTGACTCTCAGTTTCTCTCAGAGCAAAAATCAAAATCCTTAGAATCGTCGTAAGTATTTAGCACCTCTGCCCAATCTATCACTTCTCTGGCTTTATTTAACAGTCTTATTCTTGACATTCTTAAGGCTCTAACCAGACTTCTTTAATGATTCTGCACTGGCCACGCATCTTTTTCAGTTCCTCTGAATGTATTCATGAGTAATTCACTCGTGTCTCTGAGTAAATGTCATCATCACATGATGCTTACCTTGCCTCTCCATTAAAAACCACAGACTACTTCCACATGCAAATCTAACCCTCATACCCTATTCTATTTGTATATTTTTCTTTTTAAAATAATTCACTTGTCTTGGTCAATATACAATATATATTTGGTTATTATGTTTACTTTCTGTTGCTCATTTTCTTCCTTTATAATAAAATCTCCAGGGAGGTAGAGGTTTTCTTGCTTGCTTTGTGCTATTATACAGCAAATACTTGTTTAGTGAAGGAATACAAGAAAATAGAGAACTGGGAAAGACATATAGGAAAAGAATAAAGAATAAGGAAGAAAGATACGATTTAAAGGAACAAGGCAAAGATAAGAAAAGACAGAGCTTGAAAAAGAAGTTGGAGCAGAGATTAGAAGAATTTGCTTTCTTCCTCCCAAGCTTCAATGCCCATCACAACTTGTAGTTATGGATTATCCATCCCGTGGACAGTTCTATGCCAGCTACTCATGATCAAAGTTCCTCTCTCCCTGCTCCATTCACAAGACTCTCACCTAGGAGGCCCAAACCTCTAAGACATTATGAAATTTACACATGTGGATTAGCACAAGCAGATGTTGCTTCAGCTGTTATCTCTGTACTTCTGTCCAAAAAAGAAAAAAAGAGGAAAACAGTTACACTCACATGTCTATTTTAGGAATACTTTGAGTTTCAAAAAATCTGCTTCCTTATTTAATATATGCCTTTCAGAAACAAGAGATGTATACCCTAGAGTGCCGTCGAGTGGTTTCAACCTATAGTGACCTTGTATAGGGTTTCTTAGGAGTGGCTGGTAACTGCTGATGTTGTGGTTCAAAGCAACTTTGCAGTCCAGCGCATCAACCCACAATGCCACACCAGTATTCCACCAAAAAGATAGCAGAACTAATGTCTGAAAGAAACAGAGCTCAGATAATATATGCATACATAGTCCTTTGGAGCTATTAGTCTCTTAAGAAGTAGTCAGTATGTCACAGTTGAAATTCTTGGAAACTAAATGTGTGTTATGTAACAGCAATTATTTTTTAAATGTGAAAACTGTATGGTTTAAGTCTCGTAGGGTTCAACTCATAATGAGCCTGTATAGGATTTCCAAGCCTTTAGATATTTGCTGGGGCTGAAAGCCTCATCTTCTTCATCAGAGTGGTTGGTGGGCTCAAACCACTGATCTTGTGGTTCAAAGTCCAGTATTTACCATGTGGAACCACCTCACTCCCAAAGTATGAAACTGTACACATGTAAAACGTTAATCATTTTTCAAACTAGAAGAGGAAGAAAGGTAATATCCACTGACGTCCTATTTTACACAATATGAACAAATAAACAAAATAGAATGACTCTTCAAAAGCTTTCTTAGTCAGCTTTGCTGAAAGGTAAGAACGAAGTCCTTGGTCTTTAGGATTAATGCAAACGATATACTTGACCGCTATAGGTTCAGAAGTGTCAGGAGCTCAACCAATTTCAAAGTTGATCTTAACTTTTACAAATTGCTTTATAAGCTGTCTGCATTGGAGAAATGTTTTCAGGGTACAAAAAATAACCACCACACATTGTAGATCTTCTTGAAACTTATCATTGTGCAAGGTTTTCAGCACATTATAAAGATCTTTATTACAACATTTTACAATAAAATGCTTACAGTAATCAATCCTTACAAATTTCCAATAACTGAAGTGGCCAGATAGTATCCCTCTTATTGGCACTGAGGGTTAACGTGCTGGACTGCAAATTCAGTTTGGACTTCAAGGTCGGCAGTTTAGGCTCACCCGCCGCTCCTAGGAAACCCTATACAGGATCACTAAGGGTTGGAACCAACTTGAAAACACTTAACGACAACAACAATATCGGAGTTCAATTGGAGTCCTGATATAGTGCTGTAGGTAAGCATTGGACTGCTAACCACAAGGTCAGAGATTTGAGCCCACCAGCCTCTCCTCAGAAACCTTTTTACAGTGCTATTATGAGTCTGAACCAACTCAACAGCACTTAACAACAATTAACACTGTGCAATTGGAGGGATTTTCCCTGAGGCAGACTAACCTGCAATTGTCAGAAGCTCAATATCAGCACTGAGCTTGAATTCCAGGTGTTTCTATTCTGTTCACCTTTAGACTAGCATTTTTTCCATAATTTCAGTTCACAATGGGCTAAAACCTAACAAAAATTGCAAGGTTGATGCCAGGCCCAGCAGTATTTTATTCTGTTGCATGTAGGGTCACTATGAGTCAACAACTATTAATTACTTAAAAGGAGCACTGGTAGCATAGTGGTTACGAGTCAGGCTGCTAATCTCACAGTCAGCAGTTCGAAACTACCAGTCATTCCGTGGGAGAAAGATGAGGCTTCTGCTCCCATAAAGATTTATAGCCTCGGAAACCCTATACAGTGTCACTTTGAGTCGCAACCGATTCCAGGACACATAACCACCACCACCACTATTAATTATTAAATATATACTTTATTTAAAATGTTAAAAATATGCCAATAATTTAGATTGTGATCTTGTGAAGAATCATCATTGAGTTTTGATGAAATGGAAATTATAGAAAATATATTTCCTTTTATTCTAGTTTATGAGGATATAATTTTGGGGAATGTGCAAGTTAACTAACAAAATACTTACTACTAAAGACGGAGGTGCTATAGCTATGAGTATTTAAAAAAATTAATGCACTTTTCCATTTGCTTAACTTAGCACCTAAGAGTGGCTTCGTTTCTTAAGACGTTCTGGTTAATTTGTTTTAAAAGACTATTGTATCATATGATTGAAATATAATTGCAAGGTTTATTGAGGACTAGAGAATATTTTGGAGATAGCACATTGAATTACTTTTCAGCCGAGAGAAGCTCACACGAGGGTTACTGCAGGAAGCAGTTCTTATTTCTTATTGAACCAATGAATATTATTAGTGATTTTGGTTGATCTATCCCACATAAAAGCCAAATATATTCTCAGGAAATAAATCAGTATGTTGTTGTTGTTGTCAGGTGCCATCGAGTCGCAACCGATTCATAGCGACCCCATGTATAGCAGAACGAAACAATGTCTGATCCTGGGCCAAACTCACTACCGCTGCCACACTTGAGTCCATCAATGATGCC
>NW_006408549.1:25118375-25136453 GCF_000296735.1 Chrysochloris asiatica
GCATAGTAAACCATGTGGTTGTCAGATTCAAAATGGCCAATACCAGTCCATTTCAGCTCACTAATGCCTAAGATATCGATGTTGATGCGTTCCATTTCATTTTTGACAACTTCCAATTTTCCCAGATTCATACTTCGTACATTCCGTGTTCCAATTTTCAATGGATGTTTACAGCTGTTTCTCTTCATTTTGATTTGTGGCCCATTAGAAAATGAAGGTTCTGTGATCTTTTCTCTACTTGGAGGATGCATTTTTTTTCTCCAGTCACATTCTGAGTGCCTTCCCACTTTCCAGTCCTGTATCTGACAATTTTCTCTGCTATTCATAGAGTTTTCAGTGACTAGCGATTCAGAAGTAGTTTGCCACTCTTTCTTCCTAGTCTGTCTTTGTTTGGAAGCTCATCTGAAACCTGTCCACCATGGGTGACCCTGCTGGTTATTTCAAAATACCGGTGGCACAGCCCTCAGAATCACAGCAATTCAAACCACCACAGCACGACAGACAGAAGTGGCAATTGCATGGTTGCTGTTAAATAGGAATCTCCTTGTGCTAGGGCCCTTAAGTCTGGCTCAAAGGTGGGATTTCTGTCCTTGGATGTCAATCAAGAGGCAGAAGCGCAGCAGGAGTGACTGGATTGTAGTGAGATGCTTTGGGCTGGGCTTGTGGGTCTCTAAGTTGGTCGACCCCACCTCAAAACCAAGATCCAATGGTTAGGCTAGGAAGGCGCTCTCGCGTCCGGGGTAAGTAGGACAACCTGGCCGGCCCCTGCAGTCTCTTCCTGCTAGGCAGTGTCTCCCCATTGACCTGGTCTCCAGACACCTCTCACCCCGCTGCTCCATGGTCTGGGTTTCATTTAACACCTCCACCAGGTCTGCGCAGTTGTCGCACATCGTTTAGCCGTCACCATCCATGATAGAAGCCCTCACGCACATGAAATACCATGATAGTGCCATAATTTTTATTATCTTTGTAATTAATTGTTCCTGAATCATACAGCAATTTAATTAAGTTTACAGTACTTTCTCTCTAATCCTGTAAATAGAATTGCTATTTTCCAATAGCTTGCTAGTCTACTTGATTGATGATTTGCTACATATGTAGGCAAAATGAGCAAGGCACAGATTAACTTCTATCCTCTGGTGAGAAGAAAAAAAATTAATTAGACCAGTTTCCTAAAGCAACAAAGTAATTCTACTCTGTCTATCCATAGACAGAGACTTTGATGACATAAACATGAATCCCTTTCCATCTCTTTTAGAAAGAAATATGGAGCCAGATTTATTTGTTTTAGTAAATCAATTCTCTTGATATCTGTGATAAATTGGCCAATTACACTATCTATTCTCAAAGGAAAAATTAGGCAGACCTTGTGTTTCATATGATTTTAAATCTGGTGATTTCCATTGAGAAGCATTTAATAGCCTGAGTGCAACCTGTAGGCTAGACTCAATTTGTTTCAATGGATTTTCAGTTTAAGAAAAATAATAAAATAAGCTATGGTGTTGGTGGTTATGTGCTGTGGAGTCAGTCTACCTGATAGCGATAATTTACAGGGTTTATGATGCTGTAAATCTTTAAGGGAGCAGAAAACCTCAACTTTCTCCTGTGGAACCACTGGTTCTTTTGAACTGTTAACCTTGAGATTAGCAGCCTGACTTGTAACCACTACAATACATGGCTCCTTAAAATTAGCTATATGCAAGATTTTTTGTGAGTTACTTGCTTAAGCTAATCAATTTAAGATTCTATTGTCCTGTGACTTTTTACCAAGTTAAATAACTCATCCCTTTAATATAAACAATTGTAGTTGTTGTTGTTAAGTGCTATCGAGTTGGATCCGTTCCATAGCGACCCTGTATAGGGTTTCTGAGGAGCTGCTGCAGAGCCTAACTGCGCACCTACTGTTTCAAACTGACTCTGCAGTTCAGCTCATTAACCCATTAACCAAGACTCCTATTGTTGTTATTGTTGTTAGGTGCCATCGAGTCGGTACCAACTCATAGCAACTCTATGCACAACAGAACGAAACACTGCCAAGTCCTGGGTCAACCTCAAAACTGTTGCCATGCTTGAGCCCATTGATACTGCCACTTTGCCAATCCATCTCACTGGGGGTCTTCCTCATTTTTTCTGACCCTCTACCTTACCAAGCATGATATCCTTCTCCAGTGACTGATCCCTCCTGACAATATGTCCAAAGTATGAGAGACAAAGTTTGGCCATCCTGACCTCCAAAGAGCACTCTGGCTGCACTTCTTCAAAAAAGATCTGTTGGTTCTTTTGGCAGCCCATGGCACTTTCAATATTCTCCTCCTAACACTATAACTCAAAAGCATCAACTCTTTTATGGTCTTCCTTATTCACTGTCCAGCTTTCACATGCATATGAGCTTATTGAAAATACCATGGCTTGGGCCAGGCACACCTTAGTCCTCAAGCTGACATCTTTGCTCTTCAACACTTTAAAAATGTCTTGTGCAGCAGATTTGCCTAATGCAATAAACACATCATTTGATTTCTTGACTGCTGCTTTCAAATGAAGTCCTTGACAAATTCAATCATTTTCTGTTGAAAAGAATGTTGTTTATTGGTCCAGTGGTGAGGATTTTTTTTTACATTGAGATGCAATCCATACTGAAGGCTGTGCTCTTTGATCTTCATCAGTAAATATTTTAAATCCTCTTCACTTTCAGCAAGCAAGGTTGTATCATCTGACTACTGCAGGTTGTTAATGAGTCTTCCTCCAATCCTGATGAGTGTGTGTAAACAATTACACACACTATTTTTTTTCTCTTTAATGGTGTAGGAAGAGTAAAAAATCTGCACTTAACTGTACAGTTTATTTTAATCAACTTCTAGAAAAGATAAATATATCATATTTTTGACATCATCTCTTGGCTTTTCAATGCACTTTGTCCATCTGTCAATAAGCTTTTGTATTCCCATATTTTAAAATGTTTTAAAATGAGCTGTGAGTTATGATACACCACTATCTTCACTTCATCAGAAGTGAATCTTTGTCCTTGAAGGGCTGCTTTTAGGGGACAAAACAGGTGAAATTTTGATGGAGCAAGATCAAGACTGTAGGGAGAATGCTTTAACACCTCAAAAGGAAGTTTTTGCAGAGTCTCAACAGTGTGGGCAGAGGTGTGTGTATGTGCATTGTTATGTGAGATCACGCCTTGGATATCAGTCTTCTGCATTTTTATCTGAAGTTTAGACTTCAGTTTTTCAGTGAACATCTCATTGTTAAGAGCCTTATTGATAAGCCTTTTTCCTGATACTGTTTCAATACTGGCCCTTCAGAATCCCAGAAAAATGTAAGCATCAATTTTCCAGCTTTTGAACTTTTTATTGTTTTGCAATTGAGGATGTGTCCATTCCATACTCCATGATTAACTCTGAGGCTCATACTGATGAATCCATGTCTCCTCCTCAATAATGATTTTTTAAAAGAAACTTCTACCTTTTTTGAGTATCAGTCCCAATTTTGTTTGCAGATGTCTAAACCTTTCTGTTGATGCTCTTCCATGAGTTGTGTAAGAATCCATCTACCAAAAACTTTTCAAAACCCAAGTCTGCTGAGGATTATTTCATTGGCAGATCCATGTTTGATTTGCAATTGATTTGCTACATAGTCCACCATCATCAGTCTATTCCACAGAATCATTTCACACACATGTACAATGCTGTCATCATTTGTGGACTTGGATGGATGTTTTAATATTACCAGAGTGTGGATAATTTTTCACTCACCCTCATATTTAACCCTTTGAATATCACGTTGTTATTGTTGTTAAATGCCGTCAAGTTGGTTCTGACTCATAGCCACCCTGTCTGTAAACGGTTTTTGAGCAGTAGCTGATTGGTTTGAGCCACCGAGCCTCCAATCTTTAGGTTCACAGTCTAGTGCTTATCCTACAGCACAACACCAAGAGTCCATAGTGGTACAAAAGAAAGGCTGGGTTAATTCATATTTTCCACCCATCTTCAAAACGTTATTGAATGAATTTGTTTCAACTGAGGTCAGGGTAGACATTGTCATATCAGAGACCAGTATCTTTAAATCAATTTAGAATCCCAGGTGTACTGTAGAAGAATCTACACAGTCATTTTTCCAGTTTGGTGATCCCTGTGGACATATGGAGGTAAAAAACAACAACATTTCATACTAAAAGTAGAATAATACATATTTTGTGTGTTGATGTTCATTGTTACCACATGACTGTTATACATGGTGACTTTCCCTAAAACAGAATAAAACATTTTCCTGTCCTTTGTCATCTTCAAGATCCTTGATAGCTTGTATCCATTGATGTACCTACTGTATATTTTGAGCATCTTTCACTTTTGTTTAATTATCTTTTTTATAGCCACTTTGTTAAACTTTCATAATAATTTTATTATTGTCAATAAATTCATTTGAGTGTTCTGTGGAGTCAATCATATTTCCACAACCCATCTGCCAGTTTGTGGTATTCTGGTGACTTGCATGTTGCTGGGATGATAGAAGCAATGCGACGGGCATATTAAATACTAGCAGGGCCACCAATGGTAGACAGATTTCAGCGCAGCTTCCAGACTAAAACAGAATAGGAAGACGGAGAGGCAGATTACTTCGGAATGTTTAACTACTAAAAATCTTATAAATAGCCACAGAACACTGTCAGAAAATGAAAACACTGTGAATAGAACCAGAATACGTACAGTGCCAGATGATGAGCACCACATGTTGGAAGCCACTCCAAATAAGACTACTGCCTTAAAGTAGAGATGACTAAGATAACGCGAACGGAGAAAAGTTTAGTAACTTTCATTTGCTTAATGGGAATAACACAACATGAGGAGAAAAAGCTGCAAACATCCATCAATAATCAGAATGTGGAATATGCAAACTATGAATCTAGGAAAATGGAAATTTGCTGAAAATGAAATGGAATGCATAAAGGTTGATATCCTTGGCATTCATTGTTGTTGTTGTTGTTAAGTGCCGTCGAGTCGGTTCCGACCCATAGCGACCCTGTACAGGGTTTCCGAGGGTGTAAATCCTTACGGGAGTAGAAAGCCTCATCTTTCTCCTGCGGAGCAGCTGGTAGTTTCGAACCACTGACCTTAAGGTTCGCAGCCCGATTCATAACCACTACACTACCAGAGCTCCTTAGCATTCATTAGCTAAAATGAATTGGTATTGATCATTCTGAATCAAACCATAATATAGTTTACCATGCCAGAAACATCAACTTAAAGAATGGATTCACATTCATTATCAAAAAGAACATTTCAAGGTATATCTTGAAGTATAGTCATGTTTGTGACATGATAATATCTATACACCTACAAGGAAGACTAGTTAATACTGCAATTATTCAATTTTACACATTAACCACTAAAGCCAGTGATGATGAAATTAAAGAATTCTACCAACTTCTTCAGCCTGATATTGATCAAACATGAAATCAATTTAATTAATAATTGCTGGTGATTGGAATGTGAAAGTTGGAGAATCAGTCATGGGCACATAGGTCTTGGTGATAAAAACGATGCTAGAGATCCCATGATACAATTTTGTAAGACTGGTGAATTATATAATGTAAAAACCTTTTTTAAAAACATCAAAATCAATTTGGTTCTTGATCATACGCTACATCTTGAAATGTTTGGACATCATCAATTCATTTTGGGACAGTGACTCTGTAATCCTTCAATCTTCTTTCAGTGCCTTCTGTGTTATTTAATATTTTGTCCATGTTGTTGTTGTTAAGTGTCATAGTCAGTCCCAACTCATAGCAACCATGAGGAGTGGCTTGTGAGTTTGAACTGCTAACCTTGAAGTTCAGATGACCTTACAGTCTAGTGCTTATATGATAGCACCACATCAGGGTTCCTTTTGTCCATAGAACCGTTCAATGTTGCAACTCAAGGCTTCAATTTTTTCTTCAGCTCTTTCAGCTTTGGAAATGTTGAGTGCATTCTTTCCTTTGGTTTTCTAACTCCAAGTCTTTGAACATTTCATTACAATACTTTGTCTTCTTGAGCTCTTCTTTGAAATCTTCTATTCTACTCTTATTTCATTCATTCAGTTCACTTTAGCTACTCTTCAAAAGCAACTTTCAGAGTTTATTCTAACTTTAGTTTTGGTCTTTTTTTTTCCTATTCTATCTCATTAGTGAACTTTAGATTTTTCTTGTATGATATTCTTGATGTGTCATTCCACAGCTCATCTGGTCTTCAGTCATTAGTGTTCAATGTGCCAAATTTATTCTTGAAATGGTTTATAAATTCAAAGAGCATAAAATCAAGCTCCTATTTGGCTCTCATAGACTTGTCTTAATTTTATCTTCAGCTTTAACTTGCATATGAATAATTAATATTCTGGTCTGCATCTGGTTTTGTTCTAACTAGAAAGTTGGAAATTGTTAAAAAAAAATCAATAGCTGTAAAATAGGCCTTGATGACAGAAATGTCACCGTAGATACCAAAATAAAATTTTGAAAAATCAACTTATTCATGTCAGTAAGTTATTTTTTCAGCAACATATAAATGGTGATTATATACGTTGTTGTTCTTAAGTGCCATCAAGTCAATTCTGATGCATAGCGACCCTGTATATGGTTTCCAAGGAGCAGCTGGTGAGCTTGAACCACCGATCTTGCAGTTCAAACGACTTTGCAGTCTGACACATTAGCCCAGAGCACCACACCAGGACATGTTGTTGTTGTTGTTGTTGTTGTTAACTGCTGTCAAGTCAGTTCTGACCCATAGCGACCCTGTATAGGGTTTCCAAGGAACAGCTGGTGAGCTTGCACCACTGACCTTGCAGTTCAAACGGCTTTGCAGTCTGGCACATTAACCCACAGTGCCACACCAAGACTCCACTAAATGGAATACAAAGAAATCAAAGTGATTGAACTTTGACTATTCAATTCATCAAATCACTTTCTCTTCTCTTGAATTTGTATTCTTTCTATTGTGGTACTTGCTCTTTTATACCTATAAATACACACACAACTAACTAATGAACTCTACCACACTTGATCAATCATCTGTCAATGTGTCATACTATGGTAGCTTGTGTGTTGTTGTGATTCTGAAAGCTATGCCATGGGTATTTGAAATACCAGAAGAGTTACCCACAGTGGACAGGTTTTATCTGAGCTTCCAGACAAAGAGAGTTGAAGAGAAAAGAGACATCGACTACTTCCAAATAGTCACTCAATCAAAATCTTATGAACAGTAGTGGAGCACTGTCAGCACCAGAAATTTAAATATTGAAACATGATGAAGGGCACCAGAAAATTGTCAGAGGTAGTGCTGGAAGATAAGCCCCTCGGGTTGAAAGACACTCAAAATTTGACTGGGGAAGAACTGCCTCCTCAAAGTAAAATTTACTGTGATGATGCATGGAGTAAAGTCCTCAGGACCTTCGTTTGCTGAAGGGGCACAACTCAACATGAAGAGAAATCGCTATAAACATCCATTAATCATCAGAACATGGACAATGAATAAGGAAGACCATAGGCGAATTGATGCATTTGAGTTATGGTGTTGGAGGAGACTACTGAAGGTACCAAAGACTGCCAAAAGAACAAACAGATCTGTGTTAGAAGAAGTACAGCCAGATGCTCCTTGGAAGCCAGGCTGGCCAGACTTGGTTTATACCATGTTTGGTAAAGTGGAGGGTGAAGAAAAGAGGCAGACTCCCAATAAGATGGGTTGGCACAGTGGTAACAGCAGGGGGCTCAGTCATAGCAACAATTGTGAAGTTAGCCCATGACTGGGCAGTGTTTCCTTCTGTTGTGCATAGGGTCTCTATGAGTTGGTACCAAACTGATAGCACTTAGCAATAACAACAACAACCAATGAACTAACCAAACAACAAATAGCATAACAAAAACAATAAAAACATTTCTATCATGCCCCAATATCCTGTCAATTTCTTGTCAACTTTCCCTCCCCAACAATAAGTCTCTGAAATCTAAATATTTTCCCCTTGACTCTACTTCTCTACAGTCAAAAACTCTTTTCTTCAACTCTCTTTCTTTACTGTAACCCTAAGTTCAAAATCATCTGAGACTCCATAATTATGTTGTTCAAAGAATTTCTTCTATTCTCTTCTTTTCTCTCAACTCCATTTATTTGAAACTATCAACCACTCTATGCATCATTTTTCTGAGTACTTGACATTTCATTTTATGGTACCTGCTTTTCCTTTTAAATTCACATTAACTCATTTTGCCCTGAATTTATGCTCCAACCATGCTAGTTTTATTTGATGTAGCCTAATAACCTTAAAATAAATAATCTGAATAAAGTGAGGTGCTTATGTAAATGTATCCTAAAAATGAGTGTCAAAAATGTGCATATCTAAAAGAAAGTACTTGAGCCCCAGCACGGGCCTGTGAAAATTAGTGGTTTCTTTCTTAAAGTAGATATTCACTTTGATACTATTGAATAAAACATTGAAGTCTTAATTTCTTAAAATGTTTTCATTATGAATTCAGTGAAAGTTTACAGGGCATATCATCAGTTTTACATTCAACAAATCATACACACTGTTTCATTACAATGATTATAATCCCCTCCGTGTATCATCAGTTAACAGTATTTCTCTCTATTCATTTTAGCTTTTATTATTATTATTATTAAACACTCAGGCATATATAATAATTTACACCACCAAAGGGCAAATCTGCAAATCTGCCTCCTGGCCGCTGGCTCTCAGTCCCTCTCTTTCCATGACTGTAGAGTCCTCAGCTGCTCCCTTTCTCCATGTCCCCATCTCTGTGTCTGTCTCTGGTGTTGCTGCTTCTCTGGATAAGGTCTGACATTCCACTTGTGCTCTTCTCCCTTGATGGCCCTAGGATCCTCTGTTTCTGGACTGTAAGATTAACTACTCCCCCTTCTTTGTTACAAAACTTCTACCTTTACAATTGTGAGAGTCACAATTAGTCATGATAACAATTACTCACTATTGAATCATAAGAATCTTATCCCCATCTCTTTTTACCAGACACATTTAGGCATGATGAAAAGTACTCAGTGGGGACTCTATCTTCCCTCACACACACTTAAAAAATCTTAATCTTTAAGGAATTTTTAATGATTTATTTTAAAATTTTAAAGCTATTTTTTTCTGCTTCTTTTTGGTTTATAATGAGATTATATCAATTCTAGACATTTTGAAAAATTATTGACTTCTCATTTATTCTTTGACAATCTGATTGAAAAGTTTTCATTTTAAATTACATCTATAATAGTTTTATATGTTTGAAATCACAAACCAAAGCCTCTTAAAATTTAGCAGTTTATTCAATCATAGAGCATATTTCACAATTTATCATTGTATTTTTGTAAGGAATACATGAGGGATATAATTTATTAAGATGAGAAGAGAAAAAGCGTAACTTTAGTATAATTTTGCTTTTCTCATTGTGTTTCATCTTTTCCCCCTTAATATGCTATGTTTATGTTATAATTCATTATATATATTTTACCCTCATACTTTGTAATGAAGTGATTTATTTGAAATGTCGTTTCTACCCACACTCTTTGTAACTCATACCAAACAACTCGGTCGGATCATGCAAGCTGTGTACTTTCCTTCTTTTACTAATGGGTCTATATAAGAGAATGTGGGAAAAGATGCTGGCAGCAATATATGATTCAGGTGTGAGTGATTGCTAACAAAGGTTTTTGTGATTGTAAAAACTTGGGACACTAACGAGAGGATTAGTCAACTTTTCCATTTTGCAGGGTATGAAATAAACCATTTCACAAATAGGAAAGGGGATATTTGCTACCATCAAGCAAAAAGCAACGGGAGTGGATTATGCATCCTTTGGACTATGAGATCCCTGTGTCTTGAACACCCTCAATCCAGGAGACAGAGTTGTGACACCAAAGGAGTGACAGGTAAGTGGCAGAGGAGCAAAGCAGCAGCAGCAGAACAAAGGGACAAAACAGGAATTAGAGGTGTGGGCTACCAAGACCATGGAATGAGGAAACCTTTTGCCCTTTAACAGGGGGCTCACTTGTGGAGTGGTGTACCTCCAAGAAATTAGGACAGCTAGGTTTGCTGACCCATGTAACTAGAGTTTTGCATCTTTAAGCTAAGGTTTATATCAGGGTAGAGTACACTTTGGGCAATTATTGGCAGTAATAAAAGAGCTTTGTAACATTGCCTGAACAAGGCAGAAGACAAGAGGCAATGTGGCTGAGATACTGAGCATCGGAAAGAGTCAGGCCTGACTGGAAGAACACAATTTTGAGCATTTGTGAACATGAATTGTACCCTATAAAATCCCCTAATAAGCACCATAATTGTGAACATTGTCTGTGAGTATTATGTGGCCAATGCAACAGATTGTCACGCCAAGCAGAGAAGTTGAGTGGCCTAGGAGGGGGTGGTTGGTGTCAGAATTGATAAAGAACATAGGATGGAGGCATGTCTGACCTACACCTCATAGGAATCAGCTTTAGGAAGATGTTGAGTTTGATTCTCCTTACTCTAGTGAACACAGAGGATGTCAGATGCTATCCCCATGTGATTCTTACATAAATTAACTAACAATCTATGTGGTGTTGTTGTTGTTTTTAATCAGTTTCCTTAATGTGGAGAAGGATAAGTAGAATTGAGAAGGAGCATATTAGCCAGATGTCTTAACCAGGTAACACAGCTTCTAAGTGTATTTCTTCAATATACAATACTGACTTTATTCTATAGGAATTTCCTGTTCTGTGCACCTCACCTGTTTTCTTTTTTCTCTTCCTATCACTGGCATATTTACATTATGTAAATGCACACTTGAATCATTTAGAGATTACCATTTATGAAGAAAAATTAAAAGTGAAATTAGGAATTGCACTTAAGCATATGTGATCATGTAAAATATAAATATGAATGCATATTTGATAGCAAAGTAAAAATATAGTAAACAGACACATGCTTATATATAATCTCATTCCCTATTTGTTTTGACAAAATGGCACTGCATTTTTTAACAACTTTTGCATGTCAGTGAAAATGATTATAAGAAAATAAAAATTTGGCTTCCAAGTGAAAACAAATTTGCAATTTAAGAAAATTCACAAGGAAACTATCCGCTCAAATTGTAAATAAAGTTTATTCTAGGATACTACGTTAGATAATAACAAGATGCAATTCAGAAATGCTGTTTAGAAGTAACTTTTTAAAGGTAATATACTGGTAGAATACATAAAGCACAATATGATAATTTAGATGTCTTTAGTTTTTACTTTCATTTATATAAGTATGTATCTTATTCAGATTACTCAATTGTCTACCTATCCAAATTCAGCTACATTTCAAAATTTGTGAGAGCTCAAAAACATTGGAGATGGAAATTGCTTATAATTCAAAATAACCTGAGGATTTTCTAACTTTCTTATTTACTGGCTCTCTGTTTTGAGGATAGTATGCATACTCTTAAGTCTAATATTTTAGCTATGTTGTTGTTGTTGTCAGGTGCCATTTTAGCTATAAAAATAGGAAAATGAATTTTAATATTTAGTTATATTAGGCAAAAAATACATGTCAAATCACTTTGAAAATCTTAATGTAGTGACTATTGACATTAAATGCTAGATGCAGTGAACAACAGTCATTTTGTTTAGTAGATGGGTTTTTAAAAATATATAACATTAGAAGTATTGGAACAATACAACATTTATTTTTTTAAAGAGTTAACAATTTAAACATTAAAAAACCATGAAATTAGAACTATAATATGGTATACTAAGTTATCTATGGGATACTAAACATTTCAAGGGGACTTAAGTCATTTTTTGGAAGACAAAATCTGCTACCTAATGTCATCTAGATTGATATGCAAAGGTAAGTAATAGCTAGATGAAAATATGAATCTTCCAGAAAAAGAAAACAATAGTTATAAAGGCCTACAATGTTTAGCATATCTGGACAATTGCAAATATTTTATCAAGACTAGAAGATATAATTTCATGCAGATATGCTAAGAAGTGAGGATTGAAATCAAAGAGAGGATAGGTCAATGAGTGGCTATGTGTGATTTTAAGGACTTCTGATTTTATCCTGAGGCTAAATTGGGGGACACTTAAGATTTCTAATTAGTATAGAAACATTCTCATATTTGTACTTGAAAAGATAATTCTGGGTAGAGATGAAAATCAAACCATTTAGTAGGCCATGAGAGCTAAATATGGGATAAGTGATGGTTGTCTGAACTACTAGATGTGAGTGGTTATGAGACTACTAGACAAAGGACAATTAGAGAGAACGTTTGATATATCAAGATCTTGCAAGGGAGCCTGAAATAGTAAATAGTGGGCTTTCTAACTTGGACAAGTAAATAATGATTGCTGAGACAGAGGCAGAGAAGATAGATGGTCTTAAGTGCACTAAGGGAGCAGTAATGGCAAGTTCCTTTAGAACTGAGATTGCTTTTACAAAGGAATTTCATGACATTTTATCTCAGTTGAAAAGTTCAGATTTCTTCTAATCAAAATTCCAAGAGCTTTACATTTTATAAGATAATTCAGTATTACTTATAAATGAGTGAAAGGGCACTGGTGGCTCATTGGGTCAAACATTGGACTACTAACCAAAAGGTGGAATTCTGACACCGTAGAATAAGCACCAGACTGCTAACTGAAAGTCAGTAGTTCAAATCCACCAGCCATTCTTTCAAAACCCTATACAGGGTTACTGTAAGAATTGACTCAACGGCACTTAACACCAACCACCGAAAGGTCAGAAAACACAAATCCACCAGCGACTCCTCAGTAGAAAGATAAAGTGGTCTGGTTTTGTAAAGATTTACAACCTTGAGAAAGCTATGAAGCTGTTGTACTCTGCCCTCTGACAAGTCACAGAGTTAGAATTCACTCTGTGGCAGTAGGTTTGGCTTATAAATGAGTGGCTATGAAAACAAACACATGATCTTCTTTCTTATATTAGTCCACTATTATTTGCCTACTGTTTGTTCCGCAGCTAACTTTAGGCTTTGCAAGATATTCTTAGAAAATATGATTGTGCAATTCAGAACTAAAACCTGGATTTTTAGTTAATCAATAGGTGCTTATGTTGAAACTTTTTGTGCATTTGTTTGTTTGTATTCAGAAGGAATGCTTCTGAAAAGTGCCATGATTATGCAAACAGAAGAGGTGGTTATGGATATATTACCACCTCTTGTTTGCCTCCATTTCAGGATGTCTAAGAACCTTGTTCAGAAATATCAGGCAGAACAAGAAAGACTCAGCATCAGACTGTATACTTGCTATTGTGCTTATTTTGAGCTTGTCTGACTGAAGATATCCATAGAAAATCTTCCTCTTGGTAGTGAGTTATTGAAATGTCACATGATGGAACAGGCAGAGAAGATAAACATATTGCAGTATATAATAATGTTCCATCTGCCAACACTGACAGCCTTTGTTATCTACGCCTTTTTTTCACACAAGGGTTTCTCAATAACTTTGATAACATTATTACTATTCTACCCTAGATACATTTTTCATAAGCAATTATTAACAGCTTTATTTTTAACAAGAACACCCTAAGCATCATGGTTTTCTTGCATACATTTGTAGGTGCATTTACATATGTGTGGCTTAATGACTTTGCAAGCCATACTGCTTCTTATTCTTGAACGATGTGATTAGAATTTATGCTTTTAATTTCCTAGAGCTCTTACTTTCCCAGAAACAGGTAAGCAATTTTATCACTTTAACTTGATCATTATAAATTCATGCGCGCTAAATTAGTTTTCAAACTGAATTCAGGAATCACACAATTGATAAGCATGGTAAATTAATACACAATGAAGCAGGTTGCCAACTACCGTAGTTGTTGTTTACTGTGATTTTTCTGAACATATCCTTGATCATATAAATGGAGTTAGTTTACCCATCTATCACTTTAAGTGCTAAGGCACTATACAGTAAGTGCTATATGTCATTTCTACACTGTGCACATTGAAAGAATTTGCTAGGATACACATTCTGATAGTTTTCCTCTTTTTGCCCTAAAGCAAATGTAATATACTCCCCCAAATGCCAGATGAAAAACTAATTATCTCTAAAACAAATACAGCTGTAGCTAAAGTAAGTACTACCATTTAACCAGTCTGTCTTAGTCTGCCCTGGAGGAGCATACCTACAGACAGAAACCAAGTATAATATTTCCATGTCTAGTTTGTCATCTTACTGCAAATAAGAAAGTTCATTTTAAGGAGGATATGGGAAGTTTATCCCTAGTTAGTATAGAGGGTAAGAATGAGGTTCAAATATTATGTCCAGGTGAAGAATTATTGTCCACAGGGTTGCTCTTGATTTATGCTGTTTTAAAACTAGAATGATAGATATTAAGGAGTTCTGGTGTGGCACTTTATGATAAGCACTGGACCTTAAGGTTTGTTTGAATCATCAGGTCTGTGGTTCAAACTTACTAGCTGGTTGCTCCTCAGAAACCCTATACAGGGTTGTGATGAGTCAGAACCAACTTCACAGAACTTTACAACAACAATAGGTATTAAAGGATCCTGTCCTGTATTAGGAAACTTTAAGAGGTATGACCTACTAAAGATCAACAGACTTTTGGCTGAATTTTGTGCCTTATCTAGATACCTTTAAAATGTAAATTAATAACTGTTTTCACTTATTCAATATACTTTTGTTGAGCATTGAGGACTAAGGTGAGCCTGACCCAAGTCATGATATTTTCAATAGCTTCATATGCATATGAAAGCTGGACAGTGAATAAGGAAGACAGTAGAAGAATGGATGCTTTTGAGGTGTGGTGTTGGAGATGAATATTGAAAGTGCCATGGGATGCCAAAAGACCCAACCAATCTGTGTTGGAAGAAGTGCAGCCAGAGTGCTCCTACAAGGCCAGGATGGCCAAACTTTGCCTCTCATACTTCAGACATATTGTCAGGAGGGACCAGTCACTGGAGAAGGATATCATGTTTCATAGGGTGGAGGATCAGAGAAAAAGAGGAAGAACCCCAATGAGATGGATTGGAAAAGTGGCATCATCAGTGGGCTCAAGCGTGGCAACGATAGTATGGTTAGCCGGGCATCAGGCAGTGTTTCATTCTGCTGTGCATAAGGTCACTATGAGTCGGTACCAACTTGATGGTACCTAACAACGATGACAACAACAATACATTTTCTATTTTAGTCTCTGTTTTCAAGTCTTTAAGGTATATAAAGGAGCTCTGGTAGCGTAGTGGTTATGAATCGGGCTGCGAACCTTAAGGTCAGTGGTTCGAAACTACCAGCTGCTCCGCAGGAGAAAGATGAGGCTTTCTACTCCCATAAAGATTTACACCCTCGGAAACCCTGTACAGGGTCACTATGGGTCGGAACCGACTCGACGGCACTTAACAACAACAACAACCAAGGAGCAGAATTGCTGGGTCCTATGATAATTCTCCCCACAAGTACTGTGGTGGCTAATGTGTTGCTGTAATGCTTGAAGGTATGCTACTTGTGTTTATATAAAGCAGGGCCAACCATGGTAGAAAGCTTTCAGCAGAGCTGTGAGACTAAGAACAAACAATGAAGAAGAAATAGGCAGTCAACTCTGAGGGATTAGTCTGAAAATTTTATGAATAGCAGCAAAATACTATCTGATATACTGTTGAAACATGTTGCCCTCTGGTTGGAAGACATTCAAAACTGGGAGCCACCTCCTCAAAGTAGAGTCAACCTTAATGGCATGGATAAAGGAAAGTTTTATTGATTTTTTTTTTACTTATAATGCATGATTCAAAATGAGAGGAAACACCCATTAATAACCTGAATCTGGATTGTGGAAAGTATGAATCTAGGAAAACTAGAAATCAACCAAAATGAAATGGAATGCATAAAGATTGATATCCCAGGAATTAGTCTGTCAAAATGGACAGGTATTTGCTGTTTTGAATAAGACAATAACATGATTTGCTACGCCATGAATGGCAAATTAAAGAAGAATGGTATAACATTAATTAACAAAAATAGCACTTCAAGATATATCTTGAAATACAATTTTGTCTGTGATACGATATCTCTTTTCCTACAAGGAATACTGGAGTCCTGGTGTGGCACTGTAGGATAAGCACTAGAATGCTAACTGCAAGGGAAGCAGTGCAAACTCACTAGCCACTACTTGGGAAACCCTATACAGGATTGCCTTAGTCAGAATCAACTTGACAGCACTTATAAACAACACAATGAATACCAGTTAATTCAACTACTATTCAAATGTTGCAGCAACCACCAAAGCCAGTGATGAAGAATTCTACCAATTTCTTCATTCTGAAATTGATCAAACATGTAATTGTGATGTATTGATAATTACTAGTGATTAGAATGTGAACATTGACAACAAAGAGGAGGGATTGGTAGTTGGAAAACAGCTTTGATGATAGAAATGATGCTTAGGGTTATATGCTAGAATGCTGAAAAACTAAGGACTCACTCACTGTAAAGACCTTTTCAACAATATAAAAGGTGACTATACATGTGTACAAGGAGCTCTCATACTGTAGTGGTTACGAATCGGGCTGCTAACCTCAGGGTCAGCAGTTCGAAACTACCAGCTATTCCACGGGAGAAAGATGAGGCTTTATGCTCCCATAAAGATTTATAGCCTCGGAAACCCTGTACAGGGTCACTATGAGTCAGAACCAACTCCATGGCATACAACAACAACAAACGTGTACCTCACTAGATGGAATATACAGGAATCAAATTGATTACATTTATGCAAAGAGAAAATGGAGAACCTCAATATCAACCAAATTTTCTTTTAAAAAAAGGCCAAGGGTGACCTTGTAAGAGACCATCAGTTCCTCATAAGCAAGTTTAAGCTGAAGCTGAAAAAATTATATCAAGCCCACCTGAGCCAAAATACAACTTTGGGCATATTCCACTTGAATTTAGAGACCACCTCAATAATAAATTTGACTTATTGGACTCTAATGACCAAAGACCCAAGGATTTATAGAGTGACATAAAAGACATCATACATAAAGAAAATAAAAGGGCATTTAAAAGACAAGAAAGAAGGAAAATGCGAACATGTAAGTCAAAAGAAGCTCTGATACTTGCTTTTGGACCAAACATTTGTTGTTTTTGTTTTAAGTGCCATCAAGTCACTTTCCAACTCATTGCAACCCTATAGAGTGTTTCCAAGGTTGTACATCTTGGTTGGAGCAGAAAGCCTCACCTTTCTCCTGAGGAGTGGCTGGTGAGCTCAAACCTCTGAATTTGTGGTTCACAATCTTGTGATCATCCAACAGAGTCACAAGGCTCCCTGGAGCTAGAGAAGCTAATGCAAATGGAAGAAATGATGAAATAAAAAAGCTGAACAGAAAACATTAAAGGACAGCTAGAGAAGACAAAGTAAAGTATGAATGTACAAAGGCCTATAGTTAGATGAACACACTCAGTAGTTCTCAAACTGAAAAAACTGAAGAAAAATTTCAAGCTTTCACTTGTAATATTGAAGGATTCTATGGGCAAAATATTGAAAGATGCAAGAAGCATCAAAAGAAGATGGAGAGAAAACATAAAGTCATTGCATCAAAAATAATTAGTCTATTTTCAGCCACTTCAGGAAGTAACACATGATCAAGAACCGATGGTTTTGAAAGAATAAGTTCAAACTACACTGAAGGCATTAGTAAAAAACAAGCCTTCAGGAATTGGCGGAAAACCAATTAAAAGTTTCAATAGACTGATACTGCACTGGAAGTACTCACTAGTCTACACCAAGGAATTTAGAAGACTTGGCCAACTGACTAGAAAAGTTACTATTAGTGCCCATTCCATAGAATGGCAACCCAACCACATGTGAATATTACTGAACAACATTACGAACATCACATGTAAGTAAAATTTTGCTAAAGATAATAATTACAAATGGTTGTAGCAGCATATAAGCAGGGAGTTGCCAGGAATTCCAGCAGGATTCTGAAGAGGACACGAAACAAGTGATTTCATTACTGACATCAGATGAATCTTGGTTGAAAGCAGAGAATACCAGAATGATGTTTACTTGTGTTCCACTGGCTACTTAAAGGCACTGGACTGT
>NW_006408549.1:25137423-25138930 GCF_000296735.1 Chrysochloris asiatica
CCAGAATGCTCTTCAGAAGTTACAATGGTGAGACTTGATTTTATATACCTTGGGCAAGTTATCAGGAAAGACCAGTCCCTGGAGAAGGACATTCTTCTTGGTAAAGTAGAAGGCCAGCAAAAAAGAGGAAAATCCTCAAACAGATGGACTGGCATAGTTTTAGCAACAATAGACTCAAACATAACAACAATTTGAGGATTGCACAGACTGGGCATTGTTTCATTCTATTGTATGTGGGGTTGCTATGAGTTTGAGCTGACCCATCAGTACATAACAACAGCAACAACTGTTTCTATGTATTTCTATGCAACACTTTGAAAAACTACCAAAATGTCTTTCTGTTATAGAACATTTTCTAATTTCACTTGTGATTGTGTGTTTGATCCATGGATGTTGTTTAATTTCCACATTTTGTGAAATTTTTATTTCTTTTATTACTAATTTCTAGTTTCATTCTCTTGTAATTATGGAAAATACTTTTAATGTTTTCAATTTTTGCAAATGTTGAGACTTCTTTTGTGGTTATATTAAGGATAATCCATGTGCAATGGAAAAAAAAAAGAAAACAATGGATCTCATGCTTACTAAAGTAGACAGTCAGGGAAAAAGAGGAAGATCCACCCCCAATGAAATGGATTGACACATTGGCAGCAGTAATGGGCTCAAGCGTACCGATTATGAGGATGGTGCAGAATCAAGCAGTGTTCTGTTCCATTGTGCAAAGGGTCACTGAGTAGGCACTGACTAGACACACTTAATAACAACAATTCTGACATTGCAGTGCCTTGTGTTTTAAATGTCTGTTCAGATAACTTGCTTTATAAAACCAAAATCCCAAATCCACTGCCATCCAGTCTATTCTGGATCAGAGCCAACCTGTAAATCTCCACAGGAACAAACAGCCTCATCTTTCACCTTAGGAATAGCTGGTTAATTTGAACTGCCAACTTTTTAAAATTAGCAGTCCAGGGCTTACCCAACAGTGCTACCAGAGCTCGAGTTGGTATATATTGCTGTGGTGCTCCTTTAGTCAGTCTGACTCATAGTGAGGATATAAATCTTTTGTCATTTTTGTTAAATGCCATAGAGTCAATGCCAAACCATAGCAACCCTGTGCAGAGATTCCAAAGAGTGGCTTGTGGGCCTGAACTGCTGGCATTGCAGTTCAAACTGACCTTGCAGTCCAGCATATTATCCCACATTCCCATGCTAGGACATAAATCTTTATGGGAGCCCAAATCTTTATAGTGTTGTTTCAATTCTCTATTTCCTCATTGATCTTATGTCTATATATCCTCTCCAGTACTAAAGATGGTATATCCATGACCAGATGGGATTCATATCAGGGATGCAAGGATGGCTCAATATTAGAAATAAAATCAATGTAATAACCATATAAATTAAAAAAAAAAGGAAAAGAACCACATGATCATATCGATTGAGGCAGAAAAGGTATTTGACAAAATCCAACATTCATTCCTGATAAGAACACTCAACAAAGTAGGAA
>NW_006408549.1:25139929-25141329 GCF_000296735.1 Chrysochloris asiatica
AAAAGATTGAAACAAGACCTTTACCTTATGCCATATACAAAAACCAACTCAGCATAGATTAAAGACCTAAATGTGAATCCCAGAATAATAAAGTTCATTAATGAAAAAATAGGGACAAATTTAAGGACCCTAATACAAGGCACACACAGACTACCAAACGTTGTGAAATTTACACAAACAAAAGAAGAAAAATAGATGACTGATGCATACTAAAAATTAGAAATTTATGTGCATCAAAAGATTTTACCAAAAGAGTAAATAGGTAACCCACAGAAGGAGAAAAAAAATTTTGTAATGACATATCAGATAAGGGACTAATTTCTAAAATCTATAGAGAACTACAACACCGTTTCAAGAAAAGGACAATAACCCAATTAAAAAATGGGCACAGGCCATGAACAGACACTTCACCAAGGAAGACATTCCAGCTGTCAACACACATATGAAGAAATGTTCATGATCATTAGCCACTGTTGTTTTTGTTACATACCATGGAATTGGTTCTGACTCAGAGTGTCCTTATACAGGGTTTCTGAGGCTATAAATCTTTACCGGAGCAGAAAGTCTCATCTTTCTCTCATGGAACAGCTGGAAGTTGTGAACGGCTGACCTTGAGGAGAGCAACCAGATTCGTAACCACTACACTACCAGACCAGCAATAACAGCGAAGTTCAAAAACACAGAGGACAATAAATGCTGGTGAGGATGTGGAGAGACTGAGAGCCTCCTACATTGCTGCAAGAATGTAAAATGGTCCAACCACTCTGGAAAACAGTATGGTGCTTCCTCAGAAAGTTGAAAATAGAAATAATGTATGATCCAGTAATTCCTCTACTTGGTATGTATCCACAAGAAATTTGAGCCCTAACATGAGTAGATACATGCACACCAGTGTTTATAGCAGCACTTTTCACAATAGTAAAAGTATGGAGACAGCCTAAGTGCCCATCAATGGAAGAATAGATAAACAAACTTTGGTATATACACACAATGGAATATTATGCTACCATGAAGAATAAAAGGAAGCTGTAAGCCACCATATAACATGGATGAACCCTGAGGACATTATGCTGAGTGAAATTAGTCAGTCACAAAAAGACAAATACTGCATAAGACCATTACTGTAAAAGCTTAAGAAAGATACCTACACTAAAAGGAAAAAAAAAATTTTTTTTCTTTATTTGTTACAGGGGTAATGGGGGCGGTGGTGGGAAGGAAGGGGAAAGTAGAGCACAGGGTATGTTATAGAAACATCATAGTTCGGATGTTGGAGAGTGCAATACACAAGAATTGGGAGGGGGATGGAAGAACAAAATAAGTGGGGGAACACAGAGGTCGGTTTGCATGAGCTAAATGGAACAAAGGTAAATAGTGATGTATGCTCAACCTTGGAAAAACAG
>NW_006408549.1:25156740-25158285 GCF_000296735.1 Chrysochloris asiatica
CGTATTCTCTACTCACCAAAAAGAGGGAGTGGGGTGGAGGAGAAAAAGAGGAAGAAGAAATGAAAAAGGAAAGAAAGAAAAAAATATTATAAAAAATAATAATAATAAGAAGAAAATCTGTGGCTTAATGTAGCTATGTCTTTAATGCCCTAACTCTCTTTCAGTCACTCTGCCCTACTCTCCTGGTTGTTAGGTGCTGTGGAGTCGATTGCAACCCGTAACGACCCTGTATAGGGTTTCTGAGGAGCAGTTGGTGAGCTTGAACCACCAACCCTGCAGTTCAAAAGGCTCTGTAGTGGCACCCCAGCCCTCAGAGCCACGCTGGGACTCCTGTTAAACCAGCAAAAAAAGGCTGACCCAGATAGGGTTCCCAAGGAGCAGCTGGTGAGCTTGAACCACTGACCTTACAGTTCAAAAGGCTCTATAGTGTGCCATCTCAACCCTCAGAGCCATGCCAGGACTCCTGCTAGACCAGTGCAAAAAGATAGACACAGATAGTTACACATCCGCATCTCAGCCTGGGCTGAACATGTGGTTTCCTGAGGATTGGTTGGTGGGCGTGAACCACCAACCTTGCAGTTTAATAAGCTCTGCAGCAGGGTGGTTCGCAAGGTATTCTGGGAGGCTAGGTGGGGCTCTAACTTGTTATGGTGTGTGGGCAGGGTCAGTGGGGTGTGGGCACGCTGTCCGAGGAGAGGGAACTATCCCGTTGGGGGAGCCTGGTGGGCCTGGTGGGCGGGGTTGGGTCACGCATGATCAGTCAGGTAGTGCAGGGGCTGCGCTGGGGGGAGGATTGGGGGTTCGAGGGGGGAGGGTTAGGTGGCCTGAGTGGGGCCTTTATCCTGTTATGGGGCATGGGCGGGGTCAGTGGGGTGTGTGCGTGCTCCAAAGGTTAGTGCACGCTCCGGTGGTGCTCACGGTCTTGGAAGGAGGGGGTGAGGGGATCGAGGGGGTAGTGGGGCAGGTGAGCGTGGTTCAATTGGGCGGGGTAGAGGTCACTCCGGGGATAAGATTCTTATGATTCAATACTGAGTTATTGTTTTCATGACTAATTGTAAGTGTCACAATTGTATAGGTAGAAGTTTTGTAACAAAAAGAGGGGTGCAGTTAATCTAACAGTCCAGGAACTGAGGACCCTAGCACCATCGAAGGAGAAGAGCACAAGCAGAATATGGAACCCTATCCAGAAATGGAGACATAGATGAGAACATGGTGAGAGAGAGAGAGAAACTGAGGACTTTAGACTCACTGAAAGAGAAAGGCTTTGTGTTGGCAGCCAGGTGTTGGTGGCCAGGGGGCAGGCTTGCAGAATGTGTCCTTTGGTTGTTTAAATGATTATATATTCCTGAGTGATTTTGTGTATATTCTCTCACCCCCCAAAACAAACAAACAAACAAAAAAAAAGCCAGAAGGAATAAAAGCAAATACTGTTGAATGATGATGCACAGAGGATCTATCTTGAAGTATAATGCTGTCTGTGATAGGAAAATATCTATATGCCTATAAGGAAGACTAGTTAATACAACTATTATTCAAATGTATACA
>NW_006408549.1:25158690-25164038 GCF_000296735.1 Chrysochloris asiatica
CTTGAAGTATAATGCTGTCTGTGATAGGAAAATATCTATATGCCTATAAGGAAGACTAGTTAATACAACTATTATTCAAATGTATACACAAATCATTAAAGACAGTGAGGATGAAATTGATGAATTTTAGCAACTAGACACACCAAATAACAACAACTATTTTGATATTACAGTTCCTTGTGTTTTATATGTATGTTCAGTTTACTTGGTTTATAAAACCAAAATCCTGAATCCACTGCTATTCAATCTATTTTGGATCAGAGCCACTCTGGTTAGCATTTTCTAAGTCTATAATTCCTTACAGGAATAAACAGCCTCATCTTTCACCGTGGGGATAGCTGGTCGGTTTGAAATGCCAATCTTGAGATTAGCAGTCCAGGGCTTACCCTATAATGTTACTAGTAGTTGGAAAATATGGCTTTGGAGATAGAAATGATGCCGGAGATTGCATGATAGAATCTTGATCTTGTACCCTTCCACTTTGCTTAATCTTCCTATGAGTTATAGTAGTTTTTATGCTGAGTCTTTGGGATTTTCTATGTATATGATCATATCATCTGCAAATAGTGAAAGTTTTACTTCCTCTTTGCCCATTTTGATGCTTTAACTTCCCTATCTTCCCTTATAGCTCTGGCTAAGATTTCCAACCCAGTACTGAATAGGAGTGGGGATAAAGGGCATCCTTGTCTGGTTCCTGTTCGTAAAGGGAAGGCTTTCAGTTTCTCTCTATTGACAGTGGTGTTGGCTTTTGGTTTTGTATATATGCTCTTAATTATGTTGAGGAATTTCCCTACAATTCCTACTTTGTTGAGTTTTTTTCAGGAATGAATATTGGATTTAGTCAAATACCTTTTCTGCATCAATTGATATGATCATGTGGTTCTTTTCCTTTTTAAAATTTACATGGTGTATTACACTGATTATTTTTCTAATGGCAAACCATACTTACATCCCTGATGTCAATCCCACTTGGTCATGTTGTTGTTTTGTTTTGTTTTGATGTGTTGTTGAATTCTATTGGCTAGGATTTTGTTGAGAATTTTTGCATCTGTGTTCATGAGGGGCATTATACAATTTTGAACAACATAAGCATGACTGTATATGTGGGCCTCACCAAATGGAATGCAAATAACTCAAATTAACGACATCTGTGGAAAGAGATGGTAGAAAAGCTCCATCAAAACTAGACTAGGGCAGCCTGTGGAACAGACCATGAATTGTACAGATGCAAGTTCAGGCTGAAGCTGAAAAAAATTAAAACAAGTCTATGAGAGTCAAATTAGGATATTAAACATATCCCACCTGAATTTAGAGATCATCTCAAGAAGAGATTAATGCATTAGACCCTAATGACCAAAAGCCAAAAGAGCTGAGGAATGACATCAAGAACATTATATAGGAAGAAAGCAAAAGGTCATTAAGAAGACAAGAAAGAAGGAAAAGTTCAAAATGGATGCCAGAAGAAACTTTGAAACTTGCTCTCTAGCATAGAGATGCTAAAACAAATGGAAGAAATGAGGCGGTAAAAGAGCTGAACAGAAAAGTTCAAATGGCAGTTAGAGAAAACAAAGTAAAATATTATATTGAAATATGTACAGACCTGGAATTAGGAAACCAAAGCTTCTAACATGTTCAGAATTCCTTAAGCTGAATGAACTAAAGAAAAAATTCAAGCCACAACTTGCAATATTGAAATATTATCTGGGAAAAATATTGAGTGATGCAGAAGCATTAAGAAATGGTCAATGTGCAACCATTTCAAAAAGTAGTACATGATCAAGAGCTAATGGTTTTACTCTTACTGAACGATGAAGTTCACACTACACTGAAGACATTGGCAAAGGGCAAGGTTCTAGGAACTGGTGGAATACAAACTGAAATATTTCAACAAACTGATGTAGCATTGTGCACTCACTCATCTATCACAAGAAACTTGGAAGACTGCTAACTGGTCAACTGATTGGAAGAAATTCATAGGTTTGCCCATTCCAAAGAGAGATTAGTAAACAGAATGCAGAAATCATCATAAAATATCACTAATATCACAGTCTAGCAAAATTTTGTTAAAAATAATTCAAAAGCACCTGCTACCAAATATTGACAGAAAAGTGCCAATGGTTCAAACCTGATTTAGAAGAGGACTTAGAACAAAGAATATCATTGCTGACTTCAGGTGGATCTTGACTGAAAGCAGAGAATACCATAAAGATGTTTACCTGTGCTTTATTGACTATGCAAAGGCTTTCAACTCTGTGGATCATGACAAACTATGGACTACAATGTGGAGTATGAGTTATTCCAGAACACTTAATTGTGCTCACGAGGAACTTGTACACAAATCAAGAGGCATATGTTCTAACAGAACAAGGAAACACTGAATAGTGTAAAAATCAGGAAAGCTGTGAACCAAGGTTGTATTCTTTCACCATATTTATTCAATCTGAATGCTGAACTAATAATCATAGGAGTTGGATTATATGAAGAAGAATGTGGTATCGGGACTGGAGGCAGACTCTTTAACAAGCTGAAATATACAAATGATAGACCCTTACTTTCCGAAAATGAAGAGGACTTTAAAAAATACTTATCAATGAAGATCAAATACCTCAGTCTTTGGTATGAGTTTTATCTCAATGAAAAGAAAACAAAATTCCTCACCTTTGAAGCAATAAATAACATAATGATAAACTGAGAAGTGATTGAAATTGTCAAAGACTTCATTTTGCTTGGATCCACCACCAACACTCATGGAAGCAGCAATCAAGAAATCAAATGACATATTGAGTTAGGCAAATTTGCTGCACAAGACCTATTTAAAGTGTTCTAAACCAAAGAAGTGAGTTTCAGGATGAAACTGAGCCTGCCTCAAGCCAAGGTATTATTAGTAGCCTCAAATGCATGTGAAAGTTGGACAGTGAATAAGGAAGACCTTAGAAGAATTGATGCATTTGAGTTTTGATGTTAGAGAAGAATATTAAAAGTACCATGGAATGATCTGATTTCTTAGCATAAACTATTCAGACTAGAAGACATTGGGATGACATATATAAAAGTTTGAAAGAAATAAATTACCAACCTAGAATCTTATATTCTGAAAAACTGTCCCTCAAATATTATGCCAAAATTAGGACATTTCATGATAAACAGAAATTAAAACAATTTGTATAAACTGGACCAGTCTTACAGAAAATACTAAAATGATTTCTTTGGGCAAAAAACCAACAACCTGAGATTAATATTATCTGTAACTCAAACCAAATATAGAAGTATCTAAAATAAAACAAACCTATACGACTGATTTTGTTGTTGTTAAGTGCCTTCCCTCGGAAACCCTATACAGGGTTGCTATGGGTCGGAACCAACTCGATGGCACATAACAACAACAACAACAATAAGACTGATATTAGGGAACAAGAGCTAATAATTTGCAACAGATGCAAAAAGAAAAAAAAATTTTAATGGGAATGGTATAATTACAGAACTTCCAAATGAAAAGGAAATCAAGTAGATTTCAAGAAAACAAATTATTAAATAATAAATATAATAATCCTAAACCAAATCCAAGCCCATCTCCTAACCATAACATTATTATCGGTAATCTTAAACATAACTTTAACAATAAACCAAACCAAAGGCCTAGCCTAAATCTAGTTATACTCCTAACCCTAACCTTCTAACTCCTTACTACCGTCCACCAAAAGAAACAAGCTGATATTGTGTAGTTAGATAATGATCAGATTTCACAAACTTGTACATAACTTTCATGGGTTCAGGAAACCACAAAATGTTTTAAAACATAAGTATCACCATGAGATTTGAAATCTAAGGTTACTCTGCATGCAGACAGATTTTTTATTATGCTTAAATGAAATATTGAAGATGAATGGCATTGTATTCATCATAAAAAAACCCCCACATTTAAAGATCACTCTTGAAGTACAATGCTGTCAGTGATAGAATAATAGCCATATGCCTATAGGGAAGATCAGTAGATACCATTAGTATTCAAGTTTTCAGGATGAAGTCAATCAAACATGCAATCAAGATGTATTGATAATTACTGGTAATTGGTATGCAAAGGTTGGAAGCAAAAAGGAAGGATCAGTAGCTGGAAATTATGTCCTGGGCAATAGAAATGATGCTGGAGATCACTTGATAGGATTTTGCAAGACCAATAACTTATTCATTACAAATACTTTTTGAAACAACATAAAAGACACATACATGTGGACCTCACCAGATGAAATGCACAGAAATCAAATTGACTACATCAGTGGGCAAAGACAGTGGAAAAGTTAAATATCATCAATAAAAAAAAAAAAAAAAGAAAAAAGGCCAGCAGAAGAATGTAGGACACAGCATTAGTTGCTCACATGCAATTTCAAACTAAAGAAGAAGAAAATTAAAAACAAATTCACGAGAGTAAAATATGACCTTGAATATATCCCATGAAAATTTTAAGTTCATGTCAAAACAGATTTGATGTATTAGATACTAATGACTAAAGCATAGGAATGTTTTGTGATGGCATCAAGAACATCATATATGAAGAAAGCAAAAGATCATTAAGAAGACAGAAAAGAAGGAAACAACCAAAACGAAGGTTAGAAGAGACTCTGAAACTTGCTTTCCAATCTAGAGAAGCTAAAACAAACGGAAGAAACAAGGAGGTAAAACAGCTGACCAGAAAATTTCTAACAGCAGCTCCAGAAAACAAAGTAAAGTACTATAATAAATTATGTTAAAATCTGGAGTTCAAATATCAAACAGGTAGAACACACTCAGCATTTCTGAAACTAAAATATTGAAACTTGATTTCAATATTGAAGGTTTCCATGGGCAAACTATTGAATGATGTAGAAAGCATAAGAAGAAGGTGGAAGGAATATACAGAGTCACAGTACCAAAACAAATGTTCAGTGTTCAACCATTTTAACAGGTAACGTATGATGAAGAAACAGTTTTACTGAAGGAAGCAGCACAGAGTGTACTGAAGTTATTGGCAAAGAATGAGGCTCTGGGAATTGGTGGAACACAAATTTAAATCTATTAGAAAACTGATGCAGCATTGGAGGCACTCCCTCATCTATCCCAAGAAATTTGGAAAAATCTATCTGGCCAACTGATTGGAAGAGATTCATACTTGTGCCCATTCCAAAGAAAGATGACTAAATGTAATGCAAAACTCATAAGACAATATAATTAATATTGCATGCCAGTAAAATTTTTCTAGAGTTAATTCAAAACAGCTACAACAGTATTGTTGTTGTTGTTGTTAAGTGCCGTCGAGTCGGTTCCGACCCATAGCGACCCTGTACAGGGTTTCCGAGGGTGTAAATCTTTACGGG
>NW_006408549.1:25167519-25171611 GCF_000296735.1 Chrysochloris asiatica
GGAAGTAGTTCATTACTCTTTCTTCCTGGTCTGTCTTTGTCTGGAAGTTCATATGAAACCTATCCACCATTGGTGACCCTGATCATATTTAAAATACCAGTGACATAGCTTTCAGAATCACAGCACCTCACAAGCTACCACAGTAAGACAAACTGACAGATGAATGGTGGCTGTTTTGTTTTAAGTGGATGTTTATCTGTGCTTTATTGACTATGTAAAGATTTTCAATTGTATGGATCATGACAAGCTATTGATAACATTGAAAAGAATGTTATCAGAACACTTAATTGTGCTCATGTGCAAACTGTACATAGACCAAGAGGCACTTAGTTGTTTGAACAGATCAATGAACATTAAATACTTTAATATCAGTAAAAGTGTGTACCAGCGTTATAATCTTTGACCATACTTATTCAATCTGTATAGTTGAGCAAATAATCCTAGATATTGGATTATACAAGAAGAATAAGGCATCCTGATTGTAGAAAGACTCCTTAACAGCTTGAAATATGAAGATGATATACCATTGCTTCCTGAAAGTGAAATTGTCTTAAAATATAGATGAAAAATCAAAGACTACATTCTTTAGTATGGGTTGTATCTCAAAGTAAAGAAAATATAAGCCCTTACAACTCTACCAGAAAAAAAATCATGATAAAAGGAGAAAAGATCAAAGTTACCAAAGTCTTCATTTTACTTCAATTTACTATCAACACTTAAGAAACAACAGTCAAGAAACAAAATGACACATTGTATTGGGGAAATCTGTTGCAGAAAACTTCCTTTAAATGTTCCATGGCAAAGATATCAGTTTGAGTACTATGGTGTTTTTGATTGACGTCATATTATTTTCAATAGCTTCATATGCATGTGAAAATTGGACAATGTATAAGTAAGACTATAGAAGAATTGATGCATTTGAGTTATGGTGTTAGAGAATATTAAAATTCCTATGGGCTTCCAGAAGAACAACCATATCTGTGCTGGAAGAAGTACAGTTATGCTGCTCTACAGAGGCCAACAAGGCCAGACTTTTCAAGAGAAGTCCCTGAAGAAGGACATCAAAAAGGAAGACCCCCAAGGAGATAGATCAGTACAGTGGAGGCAGGAATGGGCATAAGTGTACCTATTGTGAGGATGATGTAGGACTGGGCAGTGTTTTGTTCTGTTGTGTGTAGTGTTGCTGTGAGTCAGAACAAACTTGAGGGCACCTAACAACATAGTTAAGTTTGTATGTTTGGTACAGAAAATTGGTGAAATCTATGTTACTCTGACAAGTAGTAAGTTAATACAACTGTTCACTTCTGGATTGAATTTACTTAATAAAATTTGTAAGGGAACCTTTTAGAATTAATTTTAGGCTAGTAATCTTGAATCTGCTATCCTTCTGTCAGTTTGCTGTGCTATGGTACCTTGAGTACTGCTTGAATACCGGAAACTATGCCACTGGTATTTTAAATATCTGCAGTTTCACTTATAGTGAACAAGTTTCAGTGGGGTTTCCAGACTAAGAAGAAAGTTTTGGTGGTCTACTTCCCAAAATCAGTGTGAATTGCATTATATTCTCCAAGACTTCAACTCCCTTATTTTGGACACCTCATCAGGAAATATCAATAGCTGAAGGAGAACATGCAGTTTGGTAAAGTGGAGGACCAGCATTAGTAAGGGAAACCCTCAGTGAGACAGAATGACAACAACAATGCAGTTACACATGCCAAAAACCATGAGGATCAACCAGCAACATTTTCTTAGGTCACCATGGGGTCACCATATGTTGGAGCTGACTCAATGACAATGAACAAAAACAACCTTGAGTCAGTAGGTGTCATGTTAAATGGCCACTAGTTTGTTCCAACTCATAGCGACCCTGTATAGGTTTTCCGAGGCTTTTAATCTTTGAACAAGCACAAAGCCTCTTTCTTTGGCAGACAGACTAGAAGGCTCCAACCATGGATCCTGTGATTTGCAGTCCAGTGCTTATCATATAGATTCACTTGTGGAACCTATCAATTCTGCAGTGGGGTGTGACAAGACACTTAGATAGAGTTATGAAGAAGGAATATACAGGATTTATTAGGATTTCTGCTCCTAATAAGAAATAAAGCCTCTGAAACCCTATACAGGGCCACTATGAGTCACAACCTACTTGATGGCACTTAATAACAACAACCTAGGCTTACATTTTACTTAAATGGTGAGGTGAAATGGCAGTAAAACATAGCATTTTACATAAAAATGGTGGTGGTCGTTGTGGCTATGTGCCATGGAGTCGGTTCTGACTCATAGACCCTGCACAAGTTTTCTGAGGCTATAAATGTTTATGGGAGCAGAAAGCCTCATCTTTCTCTCATGGAACAGCTGATAGTTTTGACCTGCTGACCTTGATGTTCACAGCCTGATTTGTAACCACTACGTTAGATGGTAGTGTAATTAAAATACTATTGCAATTTCAATATTGAGGTATGTAAATAAATGAAAGGACTAATTAATGGGAAAACTTATAGAAAGGTCAAAGGACTGGACAATCTGATGAGTTCTAAAGGCAGATATAATAGAGGTAGTTGTATAAACTAACTGAAACAAAGATGTGGAACAACTGGGAGTGAAGGGGCAGGAACTTACGTCCAAGACTCAAGAGGAAAAACAGTGATGGGTGATAATGAGGCTCAAGGTTATAATGGATCACCAGAGCCAGAGAAAGAGCTATGATAGAGAGAGACAAGGGGACTACTATTGATAGCAAAAGGTCAAGAAAATGAGAAAACAGGTACCATTCATCACACAGACTTCAGCATGGTGCAGGATGAATGAAGGAGTGGCATGAAGCCGGAGAATAAGATGAGGGGGCTAAAAGGGGGACTTAATTAAACAGGCCTGAAAAGTTTTTTGTTTTTTTTCCCCCTAATGTACTGGAGACTAAGAATTTAGAATACTTAGCTGAAAGACGAGAGAAGAGAGAACACAATACACAGACTATGTCTTCTGAGACAAAAATTCATAGAGTATGAGAGAGGACAAAAATAAAATAAAACAAAAGAAAACAAAAAAATTATTTGGGAGTAAGGAATTGATGTCCTTATGGAAGAGATAGGTATTATTTATGGAAACGATATGAAGAGTACACTAAGAGGAGAACTGAAGCTCTAGGAATGTGAACAAGTTTCTTAGGAAGGAGAGGGTAGTTTCCTGAGTCAGGCACAAGGAGTCAAGTGGGAGTTTATTATGGGAACAATGACTTGCTCAGGATTGGGTTGTTGTTGTTGTTGTTTGTTGTTGTTGTTAAGTGCCATCAAGTTAGTTGCACTCATAGGACCACAATATAGGATTTCCAAGGAACAGCTGGTGGGTTTGAACTGCTGACCTTGTGTAGCAGTCCAGTGCTGATCCTACAGTCCCACACCAGAATGAATGATTGAAAAGAAGATGAACAAGAGCCTTTGTAGTTATTCTGAAGTGGTAGAAACAGAGCCTATATCTTAAAGTGTGGCTCAGCTTGACTGCTGGTGACACAAAATTTCAACATTCAGATAATCTAATGACTCAAAATGCCTATGTACATATCTAGCTAAAAATTTTTATTTTTAATGGTGCAAAATAAGGGATCACAAATACTAAACACACAGAAATATCATCACCAAATCCTGAAGGTTATTTGGGCAATTTCCTTGCATAGTAATGAATTTTATTATAAAATATTCTCTTATGCATACATTTTCTATAAATGTAAAATATTTTATCAGAAAAAAACCCTAAAACTTTTTTGTGGTTATTAATAGGAGTTCTTCAAATATTAGTGTACATTTAATGTACTGAAACTGAGTTTATCTAATATCTGTGATTTCTAATCTTGCTGCTAGAACTGTACATAAACAGTAACAGCTGTTGTTTTTCCAATATTATTAATGATTTCCAACTCATTTCTTATTCCTGCAAAAACTGCTGCCAAAATGCCAACATAGATGTTCTGAAAGCTTTTTATTCTGATGGACATCAAATTAATGATTGATAGGGTTTTTCCTAAATGTGATCTTTTATATTGGTATGTAAAAAGAAAAATAAAGTTCAAAGCTATTGTTACAAGGGAAAAAAAAA
>NW_006408549.1:25172602-25181149 GCF_000296735.1 Chrysochloris asiatica
GCCTCGTCAAAGGGATCACATTAATGGCAAAATGGAAGCAAAATTGGGGGGAACCTCTATTTGGTGGTATAACATTACTAAAAATGCAAAGTAGCAGCTACAAATATCCATTAATAATCTGAATGTGGACTGTATGATGTAGGAATCTAAGAAAATTTTATGTCATCTAAAATGAAATGAATCCTATAAAGATTCTTATGCTAGGCATTGTTGTTACTGTTAGGTGATATCAACTTGGTACTGACTCACAGCGACCTTATGTACAGCAGAATGAAACACTGCCCTATCATAGACCAACCTCACTACTGTTGCCACGCTTAAGTCCATTAATGCTGCAACTTGGCCAATCCATCTCATTAGAGGTCTTCCTCTTTTTATCTGACCCTCCACCTTACCAAACATAATATCCTTCTTCAGTGACTGGTCCATCCTGACAATATGTCCGTAGTATGAAAGATGAAGTTTGGCCATTTTGGCTTCCAAGGAGCATTCTTGCTGCACTTCTTTCAAAACGAATCTATTGGTTCTTTTGGCAGCCCATGGCATTTTCAATATTCTCCTCCAACACCATTAACTCAAAAGCATCAATTCTTCTACAGTCTTCTTTATTCACTAATGCTTATTCACTAATGCTAGGTATTAGTGAGATGAAATGTACTGCTATTGGTCATTTTGAATTCGACAATCATAAGTTTTACTATGTCAGGAATGACAATTTGAAGAATGGTATCACATTCATCACCAGAATAACACTTCAAGATTTATCATAAAGTAGATATGCTGTCAGTGATAAAATAATAAACAAATGCCTACAAGGCAGACCAGCAAATATAGTTATTATTCAAATTAATACACTGAATAATAAAACCATAGATAAAGGAATTCAAGATTATTAGTAACATCTATAATTTGAAACCTATAAAAATTGAAGTCAAGATACCCATTACTGAAGATTTGAATATGAAACTTGGAATCAAAGAGAAAGGATCACTAATTAGAAAAAGAAAGCCTTGGTGATAGATACAATCCAGGAGATTAGATGATAAAATTCTGAAGACCGAAGACTTATTCATTGCAAATACCCTTTCCAATAATATAAACTGCACTATCTGTACCTGGACCAAGAGGCAGTTGTTCGATCAGAACATGGGAACATTGAATGACTTAAAATTAAGAAAGGTGTGTGACAAGGTTGTATTCTTTCACTATACTTACTCAACCTGTATGCTGAACTAATAATCTGAGAAGCTGGGTTATATGAAAAAATGTGGCATCAGGATTGGAGGAAGACTCATTAATAACCTGCGCTATGCAGATGATACAACCTTGCTTGCTGAAAGTGAAGAGGACTTAACACATTTACTTATGAAGATCAAAGAGCACAGCCTTCTGTATGGATTACATCTCAATGTTAAGAAAACAAAAGTCCTCACCACTGGACCAATAAACAACATTCTTATAAATGGAGCAAAGATTGAAGTCATCGAGGACTTCATTCTTCTTGGATCAGCCATCAACACTCATGGAAGCAGTAGTCAAGAAATCAAATGACGTGTTGCACTAGGCAAATGTGCTGCACAAGACCTTTTTAAAGTATTGAAGAGCAAATATGTCAGCTTGAGGACTAAGGTGCACCTGACCCAAACCATGGTATTTTCAATAACCTCATATGCATGCAAAAGCTGGACAGTGAATAAGGACGACCATAAACGAATTGATTCTTTTGAGTTATGGTGTTGGAGGAGAAAATTGAAAGTGCCATGGGTTGTCAAAACAACCAAGAGATCCGTTCTGGAAGAACTGTAACCAGAGTGCTCTTTGGAGGCCAGGATGACCAAACTTCATTTCTCATACTTTTGACATATTGTCAAGAGGGACCAGTCACTGGAGAAGGATATCATGTTTGGTAAGGTGGAGGATCAGAGAAAAAGAGGAAGAACCCCAACAAGATGGATTGGCCAAATAGCAGCATTGATGGACTTAAGGTGGCAACAATAGTGAGGTTGGCCCAGGATTGGTCAGTGTTCTGGTCTACTATGCATAAAGTTGCTATGAGTCAGTACTGACTCGATGGCACCTAACAACAACAATGATAAATATTAGAGTCTTGATGTGGCACTGTAGGATAATGCATTTGACCCAAAGTTCGGTTTGAATCACAAAGTTGGCTTTCTGCTCCTTCTAATATTTAAAGCTTCAGTAATGCTATACAGGGTTGCTATGAGTTGGAGCTGACTCCGGGAAACTTAGCAACATCAACAAATACATATAAACCTCACCAATAGAATATATGGGGGTAAAATTAACAACATCTATGGAAACAGATGATGGAGAAGTTTGATATAATCAGGTCGAACAAGGCTAGGGGCTAACTATGGAATAGATCATCAACTGGTCATCTGCAAGTTTACTTGAAACTGTAAAAATAAATAAATAAATAAATAAATAAAGACAAGTCCATGAGAGCCAAAGTATGCCCTTGAATACATCCCACCTGAACTCAGAGACCATCTGAAGGAAAGATTTGACCCCATGAACACTATTGACCAGAGAACAGAAAAGTTGTGGGAAGACATCAAAGACACCATACATAAAGAAATCAAAGGATATCAGAAGAATAATAAATCAATAAAAGAACATATTAGAGGTCAGAAAGAAATCTGAAACTTACTCTAGAACACAAAGAAGCTATAACAACTAAAAGAAATGATGTAAAAAAGAAGAACAGAAATTTTCAAAGGGCAGCTCAAGAAGAAAAAGCACAGTATTATAATGAAATGTACAAAAAACTGAAGTTAGAAAATCACATGGGATGCACACACTTCGATTTTCTCAAGATGAAAGAACTGAAGAAAAAAATTTTAGTTTTGAATTGTAATACTGAATGATTCTTTGCATAAATTATTGAAATATTCAGGAAGCATCAAAAGAATGTGAGATGACTAGAGAGTAATTCTTCCAAAAAAGAGGTGGTTAATGTTCAACTATTTCAGGATGTAGGGTATGATCAAGAACCTATGATAATGAGAGAAAAAGTCTAAATAGCACTAAAGGCATTAGCAAACAATAAGACTCCAGGAATGGATGGAATATCCGTTGATATGAATCAACAAACTAATGCAACCTTGAAGTTACTCACTAATATATGCCAAGAAATGTGCCCAACCCACTATTAGAGATTTATATTTGCACCCATTACAAATAAATCCAATGTGGAAAATAATCTAATAATATCATTAATATACCATAAAACTAAAATTATGCTGAAGATAATTTAAAATGGTCACAGCAGTAAAATAACAGGGAACTGCCAGATATTCAAGTTGTATACAAAAGAATACATGGAGAAAGGGATATCACTGCTGACATCATATGGATTTGGTGTAAAGCAGAGGACATCAGAACAATTTTTGACTATGCAAAACATTCAACTGCATGGATAACAAACTTGGATAGCATTGAGAAGGATGGAAATTCCAGATCATTTCATTATAGTCATGAGAAATTTGTACACTCAAACAGAGCAAGGGGTGGTTTAAAGAAAATTTGTTTCACGGTAGGATCATTTCCTTTCATTATTCTTATTTGATTGGTATGTTGAGGAAATATTCCCAGAAGGTGGACAATATGAAGAAAAACACAGCTTCAAGACTAAAAGAAGGTTTATTAATAACCTGTAGTGTGTAGCTGTCACAACCTTTCTTGCTGAAAATAAAGAGGACTTGAAATGCTTATTGATGAAGATCATAGACTAAAACCTACCATACAGATTACAACTCAATGAAAAGAAAACAAAGAATCTTACAATTGGACAAATAAACAACATCAAGCAAACTGAGATAATATTGAAGTTGTCAACAATTTTATTTGATCTGTACTCAGAATTAGCACTCATGGAAGCTATAGTCAAGAATCAAACAATCTACTGCATTACGCAAATCTGCTGGTAGGGGAATGGGGGAGGAACCTCCTTAAAGTATTGAAGAACAAAGATGTCACTTTGAAGAACAACGGTACCTGACCCAAGTAATGGTATTTTCAATCACTTCATATTCATGGAAAAGCTGAACAGTGAATACGGAAGACAAAAGAGAATTTGAAAATTTGAAGCATTTGAATTATGGCATTGGTGAAGAATATTTATGATAACTTAGCCTACCATTTCAAGAGGTAACATTTGATCAAGAGCCAATAATCCTGAAGGAAGAAGTCCAAGATGCATTGAAGAAATTTGTAAAGAACAAGGTACTGGGTATTGATGGAATAAATGGAAATCTTTCAACAAAGTAATATAGCACTTGAGGCATTCATTCATCTATGCCAAAAAATATGGAAGACAACTACCTGGCCAACTGACTGGAAGAGATCTGTATTTGTGCCTATTCCAAAGAGAGGTTACTCAACAGAATGTGGAACTCATCAGACAATATTGTTGATACCCCATGAGAGTAAAGTTTTATGAACAGTTGCAACCATACATTGACAGAGAACTTCTAGAAGTTCAAGCTAGTTTCAGAAGAGGACATGGAATGAGGAATACCATTGCTGACATCAGATGAATCTTGGCTGAAAGCAGAGAATACCAGAAAGATGTTTACTTGTGCTTTATTGACTATGCAAATGTTTCCAGTTGTATGGATCATGACAAGCTATGGACATTGTGAAGTGTGAGTATTCCAGAATACTTAATGTTCTCATTAGGAACCTGTACATAGACTAGGAGGCAGGTGTTCAAACAGAACAAGGAAACATTGAATGGTTTAAAATTAGGAGAGTTACATGCCAAGGGAGTATTCTTTCACCACATTTATTCAATCTGTATGCTGAACAAATAATCAGATAAACTGGATTATATGAAGAGGAATGTGGCATCAGGATTGGAGGAAGTCTCATTAACAACCTGTGATGTACAGATGATCCAACCTTGCTTACTGAATGTGAAGAGGATTTAAAATACATCCTGATGAAGATCAAATATCATAGCCTTCAGTACTGGTTGTACCTCAATGTAAAGAAAACAAAAGTCCTCACCACTGGACCACTAAATAACATAACAAATGGAGAAAAGATTGAAGTTTTCAGAGACTTCATTTGGCTTGTATCTACTACCAACACTCATTGAAGTAGCATTCAATAAATCAAACAATGTATTGCATTAGGCAAATCTGCTGCACAAGTCTTCTTTAAAGTGTTGAACAGTGAACAAGGAAGACCGTAGAATAATTGATGCATTTGAGTTATGGTGTTGGAGGATAATACTGAAAGTACCATGAACTGCCAAAAGAACAAACAGATCTGTGTTTGAAGAAGTACAGCCAGAGTGTTCCTTGGAAACCAAGATGGCCAGATTTCGTCTTTCATACTTTGGATTGTCAGTAAAGACCATTCCCTGGAGATTGATATCATGTTTGATAAAGTGGAGGGTCAGAGAAAAAGAGAAAGACCCCCAACAAGATAGACTGTCACAGTGGGAGCATCAATAGTTCAAATGTAGCAATGATTGTGAGGTTGGCCCATGATCTCACAGTGTTTCATTCTTTTGTGCATAGGGTTGCTATGAGTCAGCACCCACTCAATGGTACCTAACAACAACAACCACAAAGCCTACCAGAAGAGCTAACTAATCTGTCTTGTAAGAATCACTGTTAGAATGTTTCTTAGAAGAGTGGATGGCGAGCCTTTCTCTCAAGTACTTTGGACACATTATCAGAAGAAACCAGCCTTTGCAAAAGGATATCATACTTGGTTAAATACAGGGTCACTGAAAAATAGTGGAAGACTTTCAAGTAGGTAGATTAACATGGTGGTACAGCTGTAAGGATGGCAAAGCCCAGGCAATATTTCATTCTGTTGTACCTAGTGTAGCTGTGAGTATGAATTCACTAGATGGAATACGACAATAACAAGAATAATTAAATTCCAAATTATGATAAGAATAATGAAATTCAAGAGTTCAAAGACAGAAAAGGGGTTAGATTCTGTGGAGTTGCTCTGAATCATGCAACCGTATTATTAAGTGCCTTCAAGTCAGTTCTGACAGAGCGATCCTGTATAGGGTGTCCAAACAGCAGCTGGTGGGTTTGAACTGCCATCGTTGCAGTCAGTAGTCCAGTGTTTATCCTACAGTACCACACCAGGAGTCTTTAAATTATGCAATATGATAATTTAATTACTATCAATTTATATGGTTTATACAGGCATAAAATATTATTTCAAGTAGCAATTTTTATTTATTATTTTGTGTGTATGGATATCAAAGATCATCATTTGGTTGTGTATGTGTGAGATTAGGTGAGAAAAATTGCTACAAACTCATAGAAATCTTTATTAACAAAAATATCAAAATGTGAAGCTGTTGTTTCTTGACATATATCCACCTTTAAGTTCTATAAATTTCTGAAGATGGGGTTTCCATCTCTTTAATCCTTCCCCCAAATGATTCTGCACTCTTTGATTTGCACCATGTCAAAATGGCAAGCTTGGCATCTTTGAGGAACAGAAGGAGTGTTCCTTTTAAATGTTCTTTAATTTGAGGGAACAAAAAGTCTGAAAGGGCAAGCAACAGGGCCGTATAGTGGATGGGGGAAGATTTCCCAAGGAGATTCTCATAAGACAGTTCTTGCTACCCTTGAAGTTAGAGTAGATAAATTGAAGTTAGAGTAGATGCATTTCTTGACACGAACTTCTAAATTTGATTGTCCTGTCTTTATTTTTCACAATAGACTAAACTAATTTTCCACACCATAATTCTCCAGAGTGTAGAGTTTTTATAAATTCTGTAAGAATTATTGCATGCAATCAATTCCAATAGTGCTTTTTCTTTAAAAAAACAAACAAACAAACAAAAACCTTTTTGAACCTGTTTGTACACATGCTCTATAGCCTGATATGGTGATAATCAGAACAAAGCATAAAGGGTTTAAGAATTTTAACTCTAGTTTTCTCATCTTAAAATTACATTATTTCAATTACATATTTTTAACAGAGAAAATTTCTAGTAAAAAGTGATCTTCTGATATATTTCAATAAGTGGAAGCTTATTTTCATCAGTTCCTTACTGGCAAGCACAGTAATGCTGATAACTTACTTACTGAAACTTTGGTGGTTTGGATCCAACGAATGATGCCTTGCAAGAAAGTTGTCAAAAATTGTATTGAGTGAGTTCTATGTTGCATACCTAGTGTAAAAAATGAATCAGAATCAACTTGATAGCAATGTTTTAAACTTTTTGCCACATAATATCCACTAACATCAATACATTATTCACATTCCATGGAGAATAATGGTAGGAAAACTCAACAAAAGTTGTCTAATGAGACTGAAAAAAGAAAATAGACAAAAGCAACAGATCTGATGCTCTGATTGGTATGAAATATAAAAGTATATTGAATGTGATAAGGGCTAAGACCAATCAATCTAATGGACATTTCTGGGAATTTTTTAAATCTCAATTGGAATCTTTTCTTTTTTAAAAAAAACTTTTCATTGTGAAATGAGTGAAGGTTTACAGACAAGATCATCAGCTTTGCATTCAACAAATCCTATACTTTGTTTGATCTCAATAACTATAATCCCCTCCCTAAAACAAGTTATCCTATATCCTTCATGTGTTTCCTCATTTACATCTTGTATTTCACAAATGAACAAAGCAAAAATATATGATGCACGCAAATGAAATGAAAAAATATATATCCAGGGAGAACAAACAAGATGGCAGATCAGGCAGACGTGTAGTTAAGAGCTCCGCCAATAACAACACAGAATACCCAACCAAGCAGGATCAGGGGATGGTCCCAGAACTCTAAACCACATATAAAGGAATATTTAGAAGGTTGGAAGGCTCACAGCTGGGGGAATTTGTGGCAGAAGCAAGAAAACTATTGTTTTCTAGTCCGGGATGCTCAGCTGCTCCAGGAGCCACCATCTTGGGTGAGACCAAGCAGGGGAAGGATTTGAGTGGCCACAGACACTTGGCAGAACCACAGAGATAAAGGTGTGGACATTATTTTCTTTTGGTAGCTGTTCATTGGTCCCTTACTGTCTGTGCACCTCCATTCTGGTGACTATAGGGGTGCCTGAGTTAGTGGGCACCCCAGCCCCACCCCTGGAGGGTTCTACTACGCATGTGCACATATCTCATCAAAATTTAAAGAGACAGTTTCCAATTAAAACCAAATGGCCACAGCCGGCCCTGAACTATTTCCAACTAGAAAAAAGGCCTGAACGGGGATTGTGGAGCGGGACAAGCAGACAAAAGAGGAAATAGGCCTAAAATTAAATCCTAAGTTACATCAAAGCGACCAACAGTGCTATCTTGAAATTTATCAGGAAGAAGAGTGAAAAGGGAAGCCCATTTCCTGATCCCATCTACCTGGAGTCATTCAGAAAGCATAAAAAATACCAAAATACATACCCATCTAAGTATTAAGTCCACAGATAACTCCTGAAGATGCCCCCAAAACAGAAGCAGATGACCATATCTGCACATGTCCAGAAATGAGATAAAGTGACTGAGGCAAATGAGCTGGAAGTAGACCTACACTCCAC
>NW_006408549.1:25183798-25186185 GCF_000296735.1 Chrysochloris asiatica
AGCCCGATTCATAACCACTACGTTACCAGAGCTCCAATGGTATGTTTTTTTTGTTGTTGTTGTTGTTATGTGCCGTGGAGTCGGTTCCAACTCATAGCAACCCTGTACAGGGTTTCCGAGGCTGTAAATTTTAATGGGAGCAGAAAGCCTCATCTTTCTGCCGCAGAGCAGCTGGTAGTTTCGAACTGCTGACCTTGCGGTTCGCAGCCCGATTCGTAACCACTATGCTACCAGATAGGGGATTAAATTCAATGTATTGAAACAAGTTATATGAATTGTTGAATGTGAAACTGATGATGTGCCCTTTAAACTTTCACTCAATCCACAATAAAAACCTTAAATCGATATTTATATATATCTATTTAAATATCTAAAGGGCACACTTTGCAAGGCAATCTCCTGCCAAAAGGCACACAGCATTGCTTAGCCCATGGGTAGAGATCCTGAAGCTGCTCTGTCCTCCCATGATGCTGCTTCTGCCTCTATCCCTGCTGTAGTCACTTTTCTAGGAGAGATCTCACACACCCGTATGCTCTTCCTTTCTGATGATCCTGGGATCATCTGTTCTTGAAATGAAAGATTAACAACTCACCCATTTAACAATCACAATAAATCAAACTAACAATTACTTACAATTGAATCATAAAATCCTATCACAATCATCCTCCACCTCTTTTTAGCAGGCCCATCAGGAAAAAAGGAAAACTATTTAGTGGGGATTCTACCTTATCCCTCTCATTTGGAAACTAAGTAAACGCATGAAAGTTTGTAAACTAGCCACTTAATGCTTTTATGTTGTTGTTGTTGTGAAGTGCTGTTGAGTCGATTCCGACCCATAGCGACCCTGTATAGGGTTTCTGAGGAGCAGGTGGTGAGCTTGAACCACCGACCTTGCAGTTCAAATGGCTTTGCAGTCTGGAGCATTAACCCATAGCACCACACCAGATCTCCCATGTTGATAGCCATTTTCTAAATTGCCCATCACTATCAACACAGTATACCAAGGAGGCAAGATGGCCCTTAATCTGAAGAATCTTCCATTCCATTCAAAATTCCAGTTGGAATTTTGTGTTAAAGGCATCCATAAGCAAAAGTCCAGTTCATCAAATTGTAGCAACTTACACTTGCTCAGGATATCAAACACTTTATGTTCATCTCTTTGGGTTCTGATCAGCTCAGCCCTTGACATCAAATCTAGGTCAAAAGTGTACCGGCTGCAAATTTTGGAGTTCGTGCACACCTCCTTGCACTTCAGACTAGTGGTCCTTTCAAGTGAAATTTTGGAGATTCTCAGAGCAGCAAGGTTGTGATGTCGGCTGTGCCGTGTATGTGTGTTGTTTTCTTGCCATTTCTTCTGGGGTTTGAATTTAATTTAATAATGTGGCTATTACCAATTAATAGGGATATTCTTATTTAATATATATATAGGTTTGGATATAAGTTTACAGAGAAAATTAGTTTTCCATTTAACAATTTATATACATTTTAATTCATACTGTTACAATCCCCTGTTCCCACTTCCTCTATGGGTTCCATGTTTCATTCATCCTTCTCTGCCCCTTCCTGGATTTTGAACATTATTTTTGGACAAATGCTGCTCTTTTAATCTTATATAGTAATTGTTCTGAGAAGCATATTCCTTATGGGTGTTACTGTTCACATTCTGTTTTAGTTGTTGCTAAGTGCCATTGAGTCAGTTCTGACCCATAGCAACACTGTATAGGGTTTCTGAGTAGTAGCTGGTGAGCTTGAAGATTTCGACCTCACAGTTCACACATTAACCCACAGTGCCACACCAGGACTCCATTCACATTCTAGGCCTGTCTAATTTTTGGCTGGCAGGTGATCTCTGGAAATAAATTCAGTATCAGCTTTGAAGGGTGTCTAAGGACCAGAGCCTTGGGTGATTTAACACTCCCTATAAGACCACTACTCATCTGTCTGTCATATGGTGGTGGCTTGTGAGTTGCTGTGATTCTGAGGGCTATGCCACCAGTATTTTTAAATAACAAGCAGGGTCACCCATGGTGGACAGGTTTCAGAGGAGCTTCTAGACAAAGATAAACTAGGAAGAAAGAGTGATAAACTACTTATGAATTTTTAGTCACTGAAAACCTTATGAATAGCAGAGAAACACTGTCAGATATAGTGCCAGAAAATGGTGGGAAGGCACTCAAAATGCAACTGGGGAAGAGCTACCTCCTCAAAGTAAAGTTGATGTGAATGGAGTTAAACTCATGGGAGAAAAGCCCACAGAACCTTCTTTTGCTGATGGGACGCAACTCAAAATGAAGAGAAACAGCTGTAAACATCCATTGAAAATCAGAACATGGAATGTATGAAGTATGAATCTGGGAAAATTGGAAGTTGTCAGAAATGAAATGGAA
>NW_006408549.1:25187735-25190760 GCF_000296735.1 Chrysochloris asiatica
CCGTGGAACGAGAGATATCATTGCTGATGTCTGATGGATCTTGGCTGAAAGCAGTGAATATCAGAAAGATGTTTACCTGTTCTTTATCGACTACACAAAGGCTTTCAATTGTGTGGATCATGACAAGCTATGGAGGATCAGAGAAAAAGAGGAAGACCCCCAATGAGATGGATTAGCCAGGTAGCAGCATCGATGGACTCAAATGTGGCAACAGTAGTGAGGGTGGCCCAGGATCGGATTGTTTTGTTCTGCTGTGCATAAGGTTGCTATGAGTCGGTGCCAACTCAATGGCAACTAACAACAACAACATCAGACCAGTAAGTCTGGTCTATTTCATGATTTAAAATTGTGTTCTATATTTTTCTCCCACTCTATCCAGGATTTTCTATTGTGATCATGAGCAGAGTGGTCACTTGTAGTAGCCAGAAACTGTCCAAGTTCTTCTGATCATGGACTAATGGAAGCTGTGGTTCTTGTGGACCATTAGGTCTTTGGACTAATCATCTTCTTGAATCTTTGATATTATATTAGTCCAGTCAACTTCCAAAAATATACATTTAAGAACTAAATCAAAAGTCACTGTCAATAGTATATAAATAAATAGTTGTTAAGTGCCATCTAGTTGGTTTTGACATATAATAACCCTACATGGGGTTTCCAAGGACGTAAAACTTTGCAAAAGCAGAAATCCTCATTGTTCTCCCATAGAATGGCTAGTGGGCTCAAGCCAGTGACCTTGTGGTTACTAGTGCTGTGCTTATCCTACAGAGCTATGTTGTTGTAGTTAAGTGCTGTCGAGTCAATTCCAACCAGTAGCAACCCTGTATATGGTTTCTGAGGAGTAGCTGGTGAGCTTGAACTGCTGGCCTTGCAGTACAAATGGCTTTGCAGTCTGGTGCCTTAACCCACAGTGCCACACCAGGTCTCCTATGTTTTTGTTCTTAAGTGCCGACGAGTTGAATCTGACTCATAGCAACATTTTTTAGGGTTTCCAAGGAACAGCTGATGAGCTTGAACCACCAACTTAGCAGTTCAAACAACACTGCAGTCCAACACATTAGCCCACAGTGCCACAACAGGACTCCTATAGGCCACCCACATATGATTTTTAAAAATTTTTATTTATTCTTTAAGAATTACTAATTCATAAATTCTCTCTCTGCCTTCTCTCTGAGCAGCAAAGTATATGTGAACCCCCCAAATCAAAAGTTTTTAAATAGCTAAGTCATTTTAAGAAGAGATGAGACAATATTTGAATTGAAGCCCACAGCAGCAAAACATCCACACCAATCTGTTATGAAAAAAATTAATCTTGTTCCTGCCCTAATTAAAGAAGACAATTAACAGTAGAAACAATAGTCAACACCATATATATCTCGATTGTTTCACCTTACACATACTGACTGAAAAATTAAACTTGAGTAAACTTTCTGCTTGATTGGTTCCAAACAGTTGCTCCCAGATCACCTGTAGATAAGAGTTTTTGATGGAAATTTTATACAAGTGGGATCCAAATGCTGAAGCATTTCTTGGAAGAACTGTAACAAGAAATGAAACATGGCTTTACCAGAATTATCTTGAAGACAAAGCACAATGAAATAATGGTTAACAACAGGTAGTAGTGGTGCAGACAGAGCAAAAGCAAACTGGTCAAGAGTAAAGGTCAAGGTAATAGTTCTTGGGGTGATACGGGAAGAATTTTGCTTGTTGACATTCTGAAGAGCTAAAGAGTGATAGCATCAGCTTATTATGAGAATATTTTTTAGAAAGTTAGTCAAAGTTTTAGCAGAAAAACATCCAGGAAAGCTTCATGGCAATGTTCTTGTTCATTCTTCTCATCAAACAATGGCAATTTTGTGAAATTTTCTATGAGAAATCACTAGGCATTCATCATACATTCCTGATTTGGATCTTTCTGACTTCTGTTTGTTTCCTAATGGTGGCACATAACAACTACAACAATCTTAAAAATATATATATTTAAAGGGTACCAACATTTCTTCAATTAATAATGTAAAAATGACTGCACTGACATGGTTAAATTCCCAAAAGCCTCAGTTCTTTAGGGATAGACTAAATAGTGGTTACGAATCAGGCTGCGAACCTTAAGGTCAGCGGTTCGAAACTACCAGCCGCTCCGCGGGAGAAAGATGAGGCTTTCTACTCCCGTAAAGATTTACACCCTCGGAAACCCTGTACAGGGTCGCTATAGGTTGGAACCAACTCGACGGCACTTAACAACAACAACATCATTGCTCACTAAAGTGTGTACTTGATGGAACTTGTGTTGAGAAATAAAATACATGCTTTTATTTTTATCTTTTAATTCAATTTCACAAACTTTTTGAAGTTCCCTAATAGACTGAAATAAAAGTCATGGGGATGGATACTTTGTTTATTTTTCAAAATTTAGTTTTTAAAGGTCATCTGCAGCTAACTGAATTAAAATATGACCAAACATTTCTTGAAATAAGTGATTGAGATTATGGCTATACTTTGAATGAACAAAGGAGTCTTGTGGTGCTGTGGGTTAGGCATTGAGATGCAAAACACAGGGTCTGTAGTTCAAGCTACTTCATGGGAGAAAGGTGAGGTTTTCTGCTTCCAAAAAGGTTCTCAGCCTCAGAAAACCCATAAAAGGTTTCTATGAGTTGAAATCGACACAATAGCAGTTAAGTGTAGTTTCTTTTTTTTATCTGTGTTGGTTTAATTAACAAACAAGTTTAAATCTATTGCAAAGAGTGTCTGTCAAATGACTTATATTTTTCTTCCTTTTATTCTCTCTGCTTTGCAGATTATTTTGGAGTGAAACAATACAATGAATTTCTAATGTGTTAGATGTTTTTTCAATTCTGGAATGATTTTTTATTTCTATGTAAGATTTCTGATTTACATAATTAGGATAGAGGGTGATTATTTTCAACTTACTCATAAAGATAAAACACACTCTGCCTCAGAGTCCTGGGAAAATCGAGTAGGAAGAAAAAAATCAGAGAAATTACTTGTTTAGAAGTAGTTAGCTTAA
>NW_006408549.1:25192429-25199576 GCF_000296735.1 Chrysochloris asiatica
TATATTAATTGACTATTATATCCCCTGAGACTCTGATCCTGAGCCCCTAGGCTCAGCTACTCACTGCCTTAAGATGTTTGATAATATCTAGTTTTCATCATTTTGCCTACTGTGTGCACCACCACATTCACAGTGGTGTTTGAGGAAAGGTAAATACTCATGTACCAATTTCCTCTTTCACATTCTTGTATATCTGTGAGGCACATAAATGTATACATACATATGCATATAAATATCTATATACATATACATGCATAGACACATACATCAACATATATACACATTCTATCTCCTTCCCATAATCATTGATCATGTGCCTCTGTTCATGTATCTACCTACAGAGTATTGTTCCAAGGTTGCATATATAACACTAGTTATCTCTATCCTCTTTAGCCCTTGTATGTCCAGTTGTCTTCATCATAGCTCTGCCAACCTTGCGCTTCTTGTATACTGCTCATCCCTTTCTTGAATGTTGCCCTCCCCATCACCCAAGTCAACATGTATCTACCTTATAACCAGTTAACTACTTTCCTTTTGTTCCCACCCCTGGCAATCAGCAAAGAATGTTTCATTTATCTCTTTCAAACTCTTATACATGTGTCCTCACTCAAATATAACTGTATGTGTCTTTATTTTGTTGTGGCAGACTAATACAATGGCCTCAAAGTTTTCTCTTCTCTGTATCCATGCCATTAATTTAGTTTCATACCTCCTCTCAAGGCTTTTTTATATTCCTTAAATCTTGCAGTTAGCTTTTGTAATGGGACAGTAGCAAAACATAATAAAGGTAATGACTTGAAAAATTCTTGTTTATTGGGCTTTGTCCTCTCTTGCTGTTTTTTTTAAATTTTGCAATCAAACATACAAAGCTTTGCTAGCTTCCTGGATAATGACTGACCACATAGAGGTCCGGATTTTTAGATGTAAAAAAATGAATGACCGAATAAAAACAAAACAAAACAAAACAAAAACCTGCCATTAAAAAAAAAGAAAGAAAAGAAAATCCATTTTTTTTAGTTGACTTTGACTTACAGTGGTCCTATAAGACATATTAGAACTGTTACATAAGAAGTACTAGTATTGAGCTGTAGGATAGAGTCCAAGTGGGGTACTGTAAGATAAGCATTCAACCACAAGGCCGGTTTGAAAAACAAGGTCAGCGGTTCAAATTCATAAGCCCCAGCTCAGAAACCCCATATAAGGTTGCTATGAGCAGGACCTGACTCAATATAACAACAACAACAGGATAAATACTGAAGTGATTAGCAGCTCTTCAGAAACCCTATATAGGGTTGCCATTAAGTCGGAACTGACTCGACAGCACTTAACAACAACATAAAGTTTACAAGACTATAATCTTCACAGAGGCAGACTGTTCCATCTTTCTCTTGAGGTGGGGCTGATGGGTTTGAATTGCCAATGTTTCAGTCTAGGATTTAACCACTACTTCATAATCTACCAGTTGCAAGATGATTCCAAATGTATGATCAAATAGCCCAAACTAAAAGAACAATACAGTGGAATTCAAATTACTGAACTAGAAATTATAAGCTAAATACAGAGTTTGGGGAGTTTGTCACACAGCAAAATCTATAAACTTGTGACTTTTTGTTATGGCAGATGGATTACTATTTCCCTAAAATCAATGACTGTGCTTAAATTTCCTTGCATAAATGTGTACTCAAAAAAATTTATTTGCCAAAAACCATATTTCTAATACTCAGAATATTTCTCACCTTTTCTTCTCTTATTTGATCAACTTCTATTGGTCTGGGTCTTCTAATTCCTACTCTTGCTGTGACAGTGTCCCAGGACCCAAATTTAACAGACATTGCCCCATCAACGTACAAGCAAATTATCTGTAATTGTATGGCTGGCATTTATGCTGCCTGCAGTACTTTAGTGAAAGAACATATTAGCTACATGAATGAGTCAACAAAGAAGTGCAAATACCTTAAAAAGTGTATGTCTTCACATCCTCAAACAGGGAATGATAGTAAGTGAGGGAGTATCAATAACAGTTGTTGTTAAGTGGTATAGATTCATTCAACTCATAGCAATACTATGTAGGGTTTCCAAGCAATGATTGGTGGGTTTGAACCACTGACCTTGTGAGTAGCAGTCCAGTACTTATCCTACAGCACTACACCAGGACTCTTGTTATTGTTAAATGCCATCGAGTTGGTTCCAACTCATAGCAATTCTATATAGGGTTTCACAGGAGGGGCTTGTGGATTTGAACCATCAATCTTGTGGTCCAAACCTCTTATCTTACAATGCCACACCAGGACTCCTCTGGGACTCCTAGAAAGTTTAAAATAAGGACAGCACAAGACATGAGCTATATATAGATTATATGTGGTACTGGTGGTGGTAACTATGTGCCATGTTGGAAGTTGGTTACAACTCATAGAGATCCAGTATAGGGTTTCTGAGGCTGTAAATATTTAGAGGAGCAGAAAACCTCATCTTTCTTCCATGGAACAGCTGGTAGTTTCCAACTGGGCTACCAGAGATCCTTGTATGTAACAACCCTTGAACTATAAAGCAATGAAAACTAGAGTTATATGAAAACCAAATTCATCCTTTCATGTTTCTATACGTATATTTTTCTAATGAGAGAAAACTTTAATATTCATGCTGATTATAGATATGGGAAGTCAACAAGGTGAAATTAAAGTAAATGAAATCTTGTTTGACTGTATCAAGTAATAATAATTACTATGCTTTCCATGAAATACTCATGTTTTAAGTACAAATTTTCAAGCAATAAAAGATTCCAAATGTTTATGTACAATTTAAATGAAAAAAAAAAAGAATTTTAACATGAACTTTTTGAAGGCAATTAACTTTAATCTATGAGTCAACATGTACTCAAGGTACCTACCTCACTTTATAGTTGCTTCTAATTTTTCATGTGTCCACAGATTTGCTCAAATAACATAACATAATATTGGTGAAAACTTTTACGAGTATTGTTGTATGGATGTTTAAAAACCAGTGGATTAATATTTAAAGTATATGTATATATATGTTATTGTTGTTAAGGGCCGTGGAGTTAGGTCTGACTCATAGTGACCCTGTATGGGGTTTCCAAGACTGTAAATCTTTATGGGAGCTGTTCTTTGCGGAACAGCTGGTAGTTTCGAACTGCTGACCTTGTGGTTCATAGCCCAATTTGTAACCACTACACTATATATATATATATATATACACACACATATATACTCCATGTCATCCACTAAAACAAGGCCAGAGGAAGACAATGGAATGAATTATCAATTACTCAATTGAAAATTCAGAGTGAAGTTAAAGAAAAATGTTTAAAAATCAATGAGAGCCAAAAATATAACATATTGCACCTGAATTTAGAGATCTTCTCAAGAAAAGAGTAGATACATTGGACACTAATTACTGAACATGAGAAGAGTTGTGGATGACATCAAGAACATCATACAGGAAGAAAGAAAAAGTTCATTAAAAAGACAAGAAACAAGGAGAAGATGAAAACAGATGTCAGAAGAGACTTTGAAAGTTGCTCTCTAGCCTAGAGATGCTAACACAAATGGAAGAAATGAGATAAAAGAGCTGAACAGAAAATTTCAATGGGCAGCTCAAGAAGATAAAGTCAGTATTATAATGAAATGTTCAAAAACCTGAAATTAGAAAATGAAAAGGGAAAAAAATACTCAGCATTTCTCAATCAGAAAGAACTGAAGAAAAGTATTCAAGCCTCAACTTGAAATATTGAAGGCATATATGGTAAAAACCTTGGAATGATACAGAAAACATCAAAAGGAGATGGAAGGAATTTACAGAGACTCTGTACCAAAAAGAAATGGATGATGTTCAACCCTTTCAAGAGATTGCATATGTATGTGATCAAGAGGTACTGAAGGAAGAAGTCCAAAGTGCACTGAAGGCATTGTCAAATAACAAGACTCTGGTAAGTGATGGAATACAAACTGAAATCTCTCAACAAACTGATGCAGCACTGAAGGCGCTCATTCATCTACACAAAGAAATCTAGAAGACAGCCACCGTGCTAACTGATTGGAACAGATTCATATTTGTGAACATTACAAACAGAGGTGACGCAAATCATTCAACAATAGAATTAATATCACACGCAAGTAAAATCTTGTTAAAAATAATTTTTAAAAGGGCTGTTACAGTACACTGACAGGGAACTGCCAGTGGTTCAAGCCAGATTCTGAGGAGGAAGTGGAGTGAGGAATATCCTTGCTGATGTCATATGTATCTTAACTCAAAGCAGAGAATAGCAAGAATATGTTTGGTGGTGGTGGTAGTGTGCAGTGGAGTTGGTTCTGACTCATAACGACCCTGTATAGGGTTTCTGAGGCTGTAAGTCTTTACAGGAGCAGAAAGCCTCATCTTTCTCCAATGGAGCAGCTGGTAGTTTTGAACTGCTGACTTTGAGTTTAGCAAACTGATTCATAACTACTACGCTACCTGTGGTTTATTGATTATTCAAGGGCTTTTAACTGCTTGGCTCATGACAAGATATGGACAACATTGCAGAGAATGAGTATTCGGGAACATTTAATTGTGCTCATTAGGAACTTTTACATAGACCAAGAGGCAAGAGTTCAAACAGAACCAGGGGACACGAAATGGTTTGAAATCAGGAAAGAAAAATACTCTCTGTAGTAAAGTTGTCTTAGGCTCCTTACTGCGACATCAAATAAAGGTCCAATCAAAACAGTGGTTTTGGAGGGAACTCTACTAGACCAATTAAATTTCAGGCAAAGAAATCAGCTAAGATTATGATGACACTTTTGGGGAACTCCAAAGGAGTAATCTTGATAGATTTTCTCGAGGGACAAAGAATGGCCATGGGGCTTATTAGGAAGAAGTTTTAAGAAAATGAAAATCTGAATTAGTGAGAAAAAGGTCATGAAAATTTCAACAAAGAACTTTTTTCATAATGACCTTATTCCTGCTCATTTTTCGAGGGTACCAATGGCTGATCTATGGGAATTTTACTGAGAAAATTTATCTCATCCACCCAATATCTCTTATTTTGCCTCTTCAGACATATTTTTGCTCCCCAAACTCAAAGTAATATTTTAAGCGAACATAATTTGAGTCATTCAAGGATGCAAAATTATTGTTGTGAAATGGTGCAAATCAAAGTATAAAATTCTTTGGGAAACAATTAGAGAGATGGAAACACAACATTTAGAAGTGTATAAAACTAGATGGAAGATATGACAAGAAACTATTGGTTCACATTTTGTTATTTTATTTAATAAAGGTTTCTATGGTTTGTATCCATATATATTTTTTTACTTAGCCTCATACTTATTCTGTGAGATGCTCCAAAAATTTAATAAACATCCTTTGATTATTCCAATGAATTTATCCCCTGGGCATAAACATCTTTAGCAAAGGATGATAGAGAAAGTTAGTCTAAGTAGCTCTTAAAATTATATGTAAAAGTAATATAAAATTTAATTTAAACATTCCATAATTTATCTTTATTATTACTTTCTTCTCATAGACAGATGACACCATAATCCATATTTTAAAGTAGGTTATAGACATTTTCTATTATGAATTCTTGAACAGAAATTTCTTACTATATTTTCATACTTCATGTTTAATCCTATCTATAAATTTTGTTGCAACTTAGATATTTTTGCCCACTTGGGAAGAATTAGGGGAGTTCAATAAAGTCCAAAAATAGATCCATAACTCCAATTTTCAATCCTTTCCTCCCACCCTTTCCTCTCCCAGGCAATCACTGTTCTTCTTTTTTAGGTGAATGTTCCTTTTTTAGAAATTTAAATAAATGTAATGCATTTTGTTTTGCTTCTTTCACTTAGCATACATGTCTTTAGATTCACATTGCATCAATGGTTCTTATAATTTCCTTGCATGCATGTACCATGACTAATCTATTAGTCTCTATTGGTGTGCATGGTAAACTGATGGTCAGAGAAAAAGATGAAGACCTCAAATGAGCTGGACTGGCACTGTTGCAGCAGCCATGTGCTCCAGTGTAGCAGTGTTCATGAGGCTGGTGCAGGACCAAACAGTCTTTCCTTCTGTTGTACACAGAGTTGCTTTGAGTCAGTACTGACTTGATGGCACCTAACAACAGCAACAACAATCTATTGGTGTATATTTGGGTCTATCTAGATTTGAGTTAATACAAGTAAAGCTCTTATGAATAACTATGCACAAGTCTTTATCTGGACATGATTTTCAATTTTTTTGCCATGGTTAACAGCAAATTTGGCAGTTCGAACTTACCAGCCACTCCTTGGAATCCTTATACAGGGTTGCTATGAATCCAAACCAACTCAGTAGCACTTAACAATAACATAAGTAGATTCATGACTTGGTTACATGGTAAACTTAACTTCAACTCTAAGTCTATGCCAAATTATTTTTCAAAAAATTATATATGATTTCCAGATAATTTCACATACTTGACAGCATTTTGTACCATGTTGTTAGGTGCCCTCTAGTTGGTTCAGATATATAGCAACCCTATGTACAACGGAATGATTAACACAAGGTTCTTAGACATTCTCACAATTTTTGTTACACAGATTCTCATTGATGCTGCCACTGTGCCCATCCATCTCTTTGGGGGTCTTTCTCACTTTACCAAACATACTGTCCTTCACCAGGTACTAGTTCCTCCTGATAACAAGTCCAAAGTATGACAGATGAAGTGTCAACATCCTGGTTTCAAAGGAGCATTCTGATTGTACGTCTATCTACACAAATTTATCCATTTCTCTGGCAGTCCATGGTAATTTTAATATGTTTCTCCAATATCATAAGTCAAATGTTTCATTTTTTCTATGGTATTTCTTATTCACTGTCCAAATTTCACATGCATATAAGACTATTGAAAATAGTATGGCTTGGGTCAGGCACACCTTGTTCCTCAAACTGACATCTTTCCTCTTGAACACTTTAAAGAGGTTTTGTGCAGCAGATTTGCCTAATGCAATATATCACTTGATTTCTTGACTGCAACTTCTATGACTATGGATCCAAGTAGAATGAGGCCCTTGACAACTTTAATCCATTTATCATGATATTATTTACTTGTTCAGTTTGAGGATTTTTGTTTTCTTACTATTGAGGTGCGAACCTTAAGGTCAGC
>NW_006408549.1:25200971-25212154 GCF_000296735.1 Chrysochloris asiatica
CTGCTCCTGGCCTTGTTTTGGGTGACAATAGTAGTCAATTTGATTTCTGTGTATTCTATTTGGTGAGGTCCAGGTATATAGTCAATTTTCATGTTGTTTAAAAAAAGATATTTACCATGTATAAGTCAATGATCTTGCAAAACTCTTATTATGTGATCTCTAGCATCAATTCTATTATCAAGTCCATAGTTTCTAACTACCTATCCATCCTCTGTGTTTCCAGTCTTTACTTTGCAATCACTAGTAATTATCAATACACCTTGATTGTATGTTTGATCAATTTCACACTGAAGCAATTAGTAGAACGCTTCAATTTCTTCACATTGAATTTAGTGGTTGGTACATATATTTGAATAATAGTGGTATTAACTAGTCTTCCTTGTAGGCATATAGGTATTATCTACCACAGGCAGTATTGTACTTCATGATAGATCTTATAATGTTCCTTTTCATGGTGAATTTTATGCCATTCTTCTTCAATTTGCTGTTCCTGATTTAGTAAACCATAATGGTGTTAGATTCAAAATGGCCAATACCAGTGCATTTCAGCTCACTAATTCCTACGATAATGATCTTTATGCATTTCATTTTCATTTTTGAAAACTTTCAATTTTCCTAGATCCATTCTTTGCACATTCTATGTTCTGATTATTACTAGATGTTTGCTGTTGTTTCTTATAATTTTGAGTTGTGCCCATCAGCAAATGAAAGTTCTGGAAGCTTTAATCCAATATCGTCATCATGGTCAACTTTACTTGGAGGAGGCAGCGCTTCCCCATTTTTGAGTGCCTTCCCATATTTTAAGTGTCTTCCAATCTGAAGGGTTCATCTTTAAGCACTATATCTGACAATACACTGGCACTATTCACAATGTTTTCATCTTCCAGCACTATATCTGACAACTTTCCACTGCTGTTTGTCATGTTTTTAGTGGCTAAACATTCAGAACTAGTTTGATTCTACTTTTTCCTAGTATGTTTCTTCCTTCGTCTATGAGCTTCTTCCCTACTCTTCTTTTCTTCCTTAGTCTGCAAGCTCAGCTGAAGTCTGTCCATCATAGGTCACCCTGCTGCTATTTCAAATACTGGTGGCATAAATTCCAGCATCACAGCATCATAGCAACATGCAAGCCACCACAGTACTACAGACTGACAGACAAGTGGTGATTTTGTATCATAGATACAGACTTATAGTGTGGCATATTAAACATTTCTGTAGGGGTTAGCTCAAAACATATGTGAAATGTAAATTATTAAGTTTTCAAGTTAGGTGCAAAGAAAGGCACATCTCTTGCTTTGTTGCTGACATAGACTGAAGAAATCTTCCTGAATACAAAGTCAGGCAGTAAAATATTCTATGTTCTTCTAATATTATGGTTTTATATTTCAGTATTATTTTTCTCCAGCCAAAGAAACAAAGTTCTTTTAAAATCGATGGCTAGGGGGCAGAAAAACATTAATGACTATTAAATGGTTTAATGTTGCAAGTAACTAAGAATGCTCTCTATTAATCACAATCAGACTTTTACCTCTGACTACTACCATCCTGAATTTCTTAACTGTTGTGTCTAACAACAATTGAAATTATTTTTCTCCTGAGCATGACACTGAACCCTGAAACTTCTTTAGTTTATTGTGGAAAGTGGCCTCAAAAGTAAGTACTTATTACTGACTAATATTTGCTCTCAAATTACTAGTTGTGTGCTCAAGAAACCTGTGTTGGAAAGTGAAACATGTTAAAAACTTTTATCAGAGCAGGTATGTCTATGCAAATTCTAGGTCTTCTCCTTGCTTGTTTTTTCAGGAAATAAATTAATTAGTTTTGTTCACATTGGCTTTCATTTTGCTACAGCCATATGCAAACAAACGAGTCTCTCAAAGGTTATAATGTTAATTTACCTTTTCCTTTAAATTCTAAGGACTAAAAAAGCACTTCCTGTGAAGGGTTGCCTATATTCCATGCACTATATCATACTGAAAACTATGCAGAAGCTGCTCTTGCCTAAGTTAACATATGTTGCAACTTTTGTGCTCAGAAACTCAAAGACTTGGAAGAAAATCCCAATAAATGCATGCTGATTATCTTCTTAGGCAGTTACTATTTTTACATGATGTCAGCCTGAAATAGAAATGAATATTCCTATTTATCTTAAAAGATTTTTTAAGAATACAGTTCTCCTCTCAAGTCTTTATGATACCAGCCTCTGGTCAGTCCTTGCCCCCTTTTCCATTCTCTTTCATTTTCATTGTTTTATTTTTTAATAACTTTTCAAAAAATGGTACCAAATCATCCTTCTACAACCCTCTCTACTTAGCTAGGTTCCATAATTCATTGCAGTGGTCAAATAGAACTCAGACACCATATTCAGCTATGAGGGTAATTAGGGAAGTTATCAGGTTCCAATGTAGCATCAGATAATGCTCAGGTCACAGTTGTTTCAGTCAGGATGGTCTTTCCTCAGTCATGTCCATAGGCAGGGCTCTCTCTGCCCAGTCAATATTACAGAACACTTTTAGCATGGCTGATAAATACCCGCAGACACACCACTCCAACATCAGACTCTTCCTGAAGCCTCTTGACTCTAGTTCCATGGGTCAGCAAAACTGGCTCCCCCAATTAAGTATCTGGATGTACCACACTCTATAAGCAAGTTGAGTGACTTTGGGATATGGGAAGCCAACTGCTGTGTCTCATGTTCTAGCTTTTGATTCTGATGAACTCCTCTGTCACTAATATGATGTCACAGTTTTCTGTCCTTGAGACAGGAGGATGAATGCACAAGGATCTCAGTGTGCAGAAGTCATGCTCAACTCCTGACTCTTTCTTCTTGATGGTAAGAACATTCCCTTCTGCTGCTTCTGAGATTTTTATATATGTTAGAGTTTCAAGTTTTCATAATCACAATAAACTCAGTTAACCGCTAGCAACTGTATCATACAATCCTGTCAACATTTGCTCTTGCTTTCTCTTACCCAGAAGCAGGACAAAAACATTTTTGGCAGGAGTTTACAAAGACCATGTCTAGAAGAGAAATTAAATAGTCCACTACACTACACTTGTATGTCTTTTTAATACACAAGAAACAAAGAAAGTCCAATCAAACTCTCTCAGTCTCAGAGTTGGTTGCTTTAGGGTTTAAAAAAGAAGTCATTTCTCAGTAGCTCATTTTCCCAACAAAATAAACAATGAATATACACATGAACCTTGCTAGATGGAATACACAGTAATCAAGTTGATTACATCTGTGGGGAAAGACTATTGAGAAGCTCAATATCACCAACCAAAATAAGGCCAACGGTCAACTCTGGAATAGACCAACAACTGCTCATGTGCAAGTTCAGATTGAAGATAAAGTAAATTCTAACAAATCAACAAAAACAAAAATATGACTTTCAGTATGTCCCACCTGAATTTAGAATAGATTGGATGCATTAGAGACTAATAACCAACAACAGAAGAGTTGTAGAATGATACAAAGAACATCAGTCATGATGAAAGCAAATAATCATTAAAAAGACAGGAAGGGAAGAAAAGATCAAAATGGATGTAAAAAGAGACTATGAAACTTGTGCTTGAATGCAGAGTAGTGCCTGTAAAAAATGATGAAGTAAAATTGCTAAGCAGAAACTTTTGAAGAGCAGCTTGATAAAAGAAAATGAGACATTATAATGAATTAAATGTGCAAAGACCTGAAGTTAGAAAACTGAAAGGGAAGAACATGCTCAGCATTTCTCAAGCTAAAAGAACTGAAGGAAAAATTCAGGCTTCAGCTTGAAATATTGAAGGATTCTATGGTCAAAAATTTGAACAATTCAGGAAACATCTAAGAAAGATGAAAGAAATATATATAATCACAGTACCTGAAAAAATTAGTCGATGTTTAACCATCTAAGGAGGTATCATATGATCAAGAACCAATGGTACTGAAGAAAAAACTTCAAGCTCTGCTGAAGGCATTAGTGAAAAATAAGACTCCAGGAACTGATGGAATACTGATGTAAATGTTTCACTAAACTGATGCAACTGAAAGTACTCACTAATCTATGCCAAGAAATTTGGAAGACACCACTACCTAGTCAACTGAATATAAGAGATCCGTATTTGTGCCCATTTAAAAGAAAGATAATGTTAAAGAATGCAAAAATTGTCAAAAAATATTATTAATATCATAAAAAGTTAAATTTTACTGAAGGTAATTCAAAATGAGCTGCAATAGTATATTGACAGGGACCTGCCAGAAATTCAAGCTGGATTCAGAAAAGTACATGGAACAAGACATATTACTGCACCTAGGGATGTCAGATATGTTGTGACTGAAAGCAGAGAATAGAAGAAAGATGTTTCCTTGTGTTTTATTGTCAATGCAAATATCCATAGATGGATATTTCCCATAATGGGAATTCCAGAATACTTCACTGTGTTTATGAAGAAACTGTACAGATCAAGAGACAATGCTTCAAACAGATCACCACCAATGCACTGCTTGGTTTAAAATCAGGCAAGATGTACATAAGGGTTGTATCCTTTCACCATATTTATTCAGTCTGTACGCTGAGAATATAAACAGGGAAACTGACCTCTAAGAAGAAAAGTGTGGCATTAGGATTTGAGGAAAGTCTATTAATAACCTTATGCAGGTTATTATGCAGGTGATATAACTCTGCTTGCTGAAAGCAAAGAAGACGTGAAACACTGACGTTGGTTGGCCCTCTTTACCAAGACTGATGTCTTTCTCTATGACTGGTCCCTCCTGATATGTCTGAAGTATGAGAGATGAAGTCTTGCTCTCCTGACATCTAAGGAAGAATCTGGCTGTGCTTCTTCCAACACAGATTTGTTTGTTCTTCTGGCAGTTAATAGCACTTTCAATATTCTTCTCCAACACCATAATGCAAATACATTGACTGTTCTGTCTACTTTATTCACTGTCCAACTTTCACATGTCTATGTAGCAATTACAAATGCAATGGGTTGGGTCAGCCACACCTGACATCTTTGCTCTTATATACTTTAAAGAGGTCTGGTGACGATCTGCCTAATTCTGATGTGCCTAATTTGCTTCCATGAGTGTTGATTGTGGATCCAACAATTGGATAATTTCAATATTTTCACCATTTATCATGATTTATTTATTGGTCCAGCTGTGAGGGTTGTTTTTCTTTACATAGAGGTATAATTCATAACGAAAGCTGTAGTCTTTGATCTTCATCAGTATTTTAGGTGCTCTTCCCTTCCAGTAACAAGGCTGTATCATCTGCATATTACAGATTGATACTATATCTTCCTCAAATCCTGATGCCACATTCTTTGTCATATAATCCAGGTTCTTGGATATCCAAATAATCCTATTTAAATATCTCAGGTCCTCTGATAATTTGAAATCAAAAGAGATTTTAGGACAGCAAGATGTTGTCTTTTCAATTCAAATTCTTTTGACTTTTTCCTTGAAAAATCTGTATTTGAAAGTGAGGGTAAATTAACATAAATTTAATAATAGGATTAGCAGATGAATAGAAGAAGCAAGAATAACTACTAGATAGGTGACGTATTTAGAAAATAAGATCATAGGTACTGTAATTTTAAAATATTTGGTGTCATTTAAAAATGTTTCCAAACTTGCAAAACTGTAAGTTTACACTATCTGATCTAAACTCATCTAAGCATAATCTGAGTTATATACACTAGCAAGAATCCTCATTGAAAGGGATTGTTGTTCTTGTTGTTAAGAGCCATTGAGGCGGTTCTGACTGTACAGGGTTTCTGAGGAGTGACTGGTGAGCTTGACTCAACAACCTTGTTTTTCAAACTGACTTTGTACTCCAGCACATTAACCCACAGTGCGACATCAGGACTTCTTGCAAGATGTTATCCCTCTATAATTCCTCTGAAATTTCCACATTTCATGGAAGTATTTATGATGCCTTGAATTCTCTTATTTTTTATTAAGAAATTCCCTGGAAAAAGTATATTTCTCCCTACTTTTTTTATACTGAGGTCCTGGTGTAGTGCTTTTGGGGTTAATGTGTTGGACTGCAAGGTTGCTTTGAACTACAAGGTCACAGTTTAAGCTCACAAGCTGTTCCTATGAAACCCTAAACAGGGTTGCTATGGGTCAGAACTGACCTGACGGCATTTAACAACAATTTTTTATACTGGATTGACTTTCAGTGAGGTATATCTTTATTATCTTAGTATTTAATTGATGGGAAAACTCTTAAATGCTTTGGAAAGTAAAACTTAATGGCTTTTTTTCTGCTTTAATTCATTACAGAAAATATACATTTAGGTAACTTTGTTCTCTGTTATTATTTGGATATAACACTTATAAAATGTTCAAGAGCTATCATTGAAACTTCAATTGAGTTTTAGTCTAAGATACTGAAATTCACTTGTCATTTCCCTTGTATCATGCACAATTCAATTGATAACTAAACAAGAACTTTTTTAGGGAATCAAATAATATAGAGGCAATAAAGTTAACAGTGTCTACGTTTTTATAAGGTACTGAATTTCTGCTTACATTTTTAAAGTGACTGCTTTTTTTTAACTCCTTAATTCAAGTAGTTGAAATAATTAATGAGCAATGGCTTCTATTCAATGAGTTACTTCTGCAAAAATAACAGCTCATTTAAATAACCTGTTTTCCCACTTTAGCAGTTTTGTGGATTGCTTGCAAAAGTCAGTTTATTAGAGATTAGTAGAAAAGGGAGGAAAAATAATGTATTGTTTTTAATATAAAAATGACAAAAACATTTCTAAAATAATGAATAAAAATGTATTATTAAAACCCATAGAATTGTATAACACAAAGAATTAACCCTAATGTATTGATTCTTGTTATTAAGAGTGCATCAGTAATTATCAATAAAATTGCCAAATTTGCTATATGAATGCAAGGTGTTAATAATATGACAAACTTGAATCATGGCCCTAAATGTAAGACACAAAACTATGCAATGTCTAGAAGTTAACATAGGAGAACATCCAGGTGACCTCATTTTTGGTAATGACATTTTTAGCTACAACACTAAATGCACAATCCACTAAAAAAATATATATGTATATATATGTTACTGTGGTTAACTGATCTCAAGTTGTTTCTGGCCCATAGTGACCCTGGATAGGGTTTCTGACCCATACAAGACCCTGGATAGAGGAGCAGCTGATGAGCTTGTACCACCAGCCTTGTGGGTCAAACTGACTTTGCAGTCCAGTGCACTAACCACAGCACCTAGACTTTATTGAAATAAAAAAATCTGCTCTGCAAAAGACACTATTAAGAGAATGAAAAGACACGCCACATATTCAGAGATAATATTTGTAAAATAAAATTATCTCTAATAAAGGACTTCGTAATTCAAGATATACAAAGAAATCTTAAGTCTCAACAATAAGAAAACAAATAACCTATTTTTAAAACTGGCAAATCATTTGAATCTCATAAAAGAAGATATGCTGCTGCAAAGTAAGCATATAAAAAGAACCTCAACCTAATTACATCCTATGTAATTAGGTAAATGCAATTCAAAATAACAATGAAAGACTTCTGGTTCTTGGGCAGGATAAGCAGGAGGTGAATTTTAATTTAGTATAAAGTAGGAGGAAATAGTTTCAGAGGCTTACAGGACAAGAAATCTTAGGGGCCATAGTAAAGAAAGTGACTTCAATTGGACAGCTGAAGGTCCACTGCCTTAGTGCAGGTCAGAGGGTGGGCCCACAAAAAGCCCGCCGCAGCTCAAAAAACACTTCTGGAAAAATACATGTGAAGGTTTGGGTTTTTTGCTTTTTTTTTTTTTCCCTTTTTTTCTTCTGCACTTGTGCTCTCCCCTGTCACACCTTCTCTGCCTAGCCTGGGTGTCTTCACTGGGTGGGAGTGCAACCCCAAAAGGGTACAGCATTAAGCCCACAGGACACAATCTACACTGTTGCCCTGAGCTGAGCAGAGGGAGGAACTTCCCACAGCTCACAGAAGAACTAGCTGAAAAGTCCCAGGCAATGCCTGTAGCTAATCCTGCAGTGGGGTCATATAATGTCTGACTTTGGGATTTAGCCCTGAAGCTAGCCCTCCTACTTGGGTGGGAATTTTTATTTCTTCCTTACCTAAAAAGGAATAGCAGCTCTAGCCATACACCAAGCTGCATTTGCACCCTATAAAACCCCAACACAAAAGGCAAGAGCCAACACCAGCTACTATATACAAGAACAGTGTATAAAGCCAACACCTTCTAAAAACACACTAAGGGGGGGCAGCAAATATAGCCTCAGGACAGAAATCCCATAGCAGAGACCTAACCTAACTTTAAAGATAAAGGTGTAAAGAATTTTACGTCCACTTATTTCCCTTTCTCTGTGCACCACCACTCCGGTGACTAGAGGGAGTGCCAGGGGAGTGTCTGGGCATGGTCACCCCTCCCACAACAGGAGGGTCCTATTGCTCATAGACATGGATCTTCTCAGCTGTAAACTGTCTCACACTAGGAGAAAAAAACCTATACTATCTTTTATGGGTTTTTGTTATGTTTTCCTTTTTTTTTTTGGCCCTCTTTTTAAAGTTGAGTGGGCTCTTTCTCTCCCTACACTACACAAGAAGAGACAGCAATTGTGGTCATATAGCCAAGTTACAATCACACCCTAAAAAAATGCCACCATCCACGCAAGAGCTAATACCAGCTGCTATACGCTCTGGTAGTGTAGTGGTTACGAATAGGGCTGTGAACCACAAGGTCAGCAGTTCAAAATTACCAGTTGCTCCATGGGAGATAGATGAGGCTTTTTGCTCCCGTAAAGATTTCCAGCCTCGGAAACCCTGTTCAGGGTCGCTATGAGTTGGAACCAACTCGATGGCACTTAACAACAACATATACCAGATAGATAGCCAATGCCTGCTACAGTTACTCTGAGTTTAGTAATAAGAAAAGGAAAAAGGGAAGCACACCTCCTGATCACATCTACCTGGAGGCAATCAGAAAACATAATACATCAACATACATTCATCTAATTGAAATCATGCCTAATTATGGAAGATGCCCAAGAAACAGCTGACCATATCAGCACATGTCCAAAAATAAAATAGAGTAACTGAGTCAAATGAGCTGCAGGTAGATTTAGACCTTACATTGGAAGGAGGGCAGGATTTGGATGTGCCTGAGAGGAAATTAGGAGAATAATATTAAGATATATCAAAACACTGCACAAAAGGGTTGAGAAAAATAAGAAAGAAGTCAGAAAACACCACAGGAACAATCAAATAAGATAGATACAGCATTGGCAGCAATGCAAAAAGAGGTCCAAAGGATTAACAATAAAATACTAGAAATAGACAATACGTAGAAAGTGCAAAAGAGTAGAATTGAAAAGATGAAAGCCAGGACCAGTGATCTAGAAAACAAATGTGTCAATACTGTTAAGACAGAAGATCAAGCAGAAAAAAAGGATAAACATATGAAAAAAGTTTAAGACTCATATTGGACAACATGAAGAGGAATAAATTAAGAATTACTGGCATTCCAGAAAAGGAAGAATCATACAAGTCCACAGAGGAGATGGGTAAAGAGCTTCTGGAAAAAAAATTTCCCTAATATCCTGAAAAACAAAAAAGTAAGCATTCAAGAAGGTCAGCAAACCCCAGAAAGGATAGACCCCCCAAAAAAAATCACTAAGACCTATCATAATGAAGCTCTCCAACATCAAACACAAGGAGAGAATCCTGAAAGCAGATAGGGAAAAGAGAAGTGTTAATTACAAAGGCAAGCAAATCAGATTAAGCTCTGATCTCTCAGCAGAAACCATGCAGGCAAGAAGGCAATGGGAGACAAATATAGAATCATGAAAAATCACCAACCAAGAATCATCTACTCAGTGAAGCTGTCAATCAAATACAACAGTGTAATAAGTACATTCCTGGATAAACAGAAGCTACAGGATTTTACTTAAGCTAACCCAGCACTTCAAAACATCCTAAAGGGCGATTTTTGGATGGAGAACCAACAAGAACAGACAACAACTAGAGATTGACATACGTGGCAGCACCACCTGGAACTCAATCAATGAAGGGAAAAGTCCAGAACAGAACAAAATTATAAGAATTAATTCAGAGGATCTGGAAGGTCAGTCTATGATCAAAACAATTACAATGTTAAAGCAGGTAAACACATAGAACCAGATATCCAGGTGGTGAGGAGGTCAGGTAGATTGCAGGATAAAACAAACTGTTTTAAATGGAGGAAAAAGGTAATAGAATATAAGGTAACCTCAAAGAAAATTAATACTTCAGAAAACACCAAGAAAAACACAAACCAAGAAGAACATGGAAACACAAACTATGATAAAACTGACAAGAAAGAACACAAAAAATATAAACTAAGCACAGGAAGTTTGCAGAACAAAACCAGCAACACCACACACACACACACAAAAAAAAAACCATAATGACTGCAATTAACTCATACCTATCGATAATTACACTGAATGTCAATGGATTGAATACACCAGTTAAGAGACAGGGAGTGGCAGAATGGATAAGGAAACAAGATCCTTTAATATGCTGTCTGCAAGAGATATACCTTACACACAAAGACAAAAACAGACTAAAAGTTAATGTTTGGAAAAAGACATACCAAGCTAATTGAAATAAACACTGAGCAGGAGTGGCAATACTAATCTTGGATAAAATAAACTTTAAGACAAAAACCAGCATACTAGATAAAGATGGACATTATCTCCTGATTAAAGGGTCAATTGAACAAGATGACATAACCATAATAAATATTTACACTCCCAATGAAAGCGCTCCAAAATATATAAAGCAAACTCGAATAGATTTGAAGAAATAAATAAACAAATCTACAACAATAATAATAGTGGGAGATTTTAATAAACCACTTCCAAAAAATAGAACAACTAGAAACAAACTTGACAAAAACACAGAGGAACTAAACAACACAATAAGCCACCTTGGCTTCATAGATGCATACAGAGCATTCCACCCAACAACAGCACAGTACACTTTCTTTTCCAGTGCACAAGAAACATTCTCTAGAAGATACCATGGTTTAGGTCACAAATCAAGCCTACATCAAAATACTACAAAGCATCTTCTCAAACCACAATGCTATAAAATTAGAAATCAACAATAGGAACACCAAAGAAATAAAGTCAAATACATGGAAACTGAATAACACCCT
>NW_006408549.1:25216959-25218275 GCF_000296735.1 Chrysochloris asiatica
ATCAAGGTTCGTAGCCCAATTTGTGACCACTACGCTACCAGAGCTCCTTAACTTAGACATTAGCTACCTAAAATAGGGGGGTTATAAAGGTATGCTAACCAATCACTTCTCAGAAACCCTATACAGGATCACTGTGGGTTGGAATCAACTCGATGGCACTTAACAACAAAAAACATAAAGGTATAAAGTGACTGGCTTACACGCTTTCAAGAGGGAGTTTAGTTTCACAATGTACAGCAGGGGGTAGAATCCCCACTGAATAGTTTTCATCTTGTCTAGATGGGTCTGGTGAAAGGAGAGGAGGATAAATAAGATTGTTATGATTCAATTGTGAGTAATTGCTATAATGATTAATCGAGAGTGTCACAACTGTAAAGATAGAGGTTTTGTAGCAAAAAGCAGGGAGTAGTTAGTCTTCCATTCTAGGAACAGAGGACTCTCGGATCATCAAGGAAGAAAAGCAAGAGCGGAATCTGGGACCCTGTCCAGAGAAGAAGTAGTACCAGGAATGGAGGTAGAGATGATGACAAGGAGACATGGAGTATGTGAGGACTCTAGATTCATGGAAGGCACAGGGCTGTGTGCTGGCAGCCAGAAGGCAGGCTTGCAGTGTGACCTTTGGTTGTTTTAATGATTGTATATTCCTGAGTGTTTTGTTGTACATCCAAAAACAAACAAACAAACAAACAAAAAACTCAAAACAGAAGGAATAGAGGCAGGTACATGGAGTTGACTGCAATCATTGCAATGAAACAAAATACAATAGAATGAATGTAAAACTGATATTCTCCCATGTAAACTATCACTCACTTCACAATAAGAACTTTAAAAAAATAACAATGAGATATCACTATGCATCTATTATTGCTCTTGTTAGGTGCCACTGAGTACATTCAGACTCAAAAGGGCCCTAGGTACAACAGAATGATTGCCCTATCCTGCCCCATCCTCACAATTAAATTTAAGCCTCTTGTTTCTGCCACTGTGTCAGCCCATCTCATTGGCGGTTTTCCTCTTTTTCACTGTCCTTCCACTTTCCCAAGCATGATATCCTTCTTCAAGGACTGGTCCTTCCTGGCATGTCTGTCCAAAGCACCAGAGACAAAAAAGTCTTCTTTGATTCTAAGGAGCATTCTGGCAGTACTTCTTCCAAGACAGATTTGTTTCTTTTTCTAGCAGTGTAAGGTACTTTCAATATTCTTTGCCAATATCATCACATAAATACATATATGTTGTTGTTGTTAAGTGCCATTGAGTCGGTTCCGACCCATAGCGACCCTGTATAGGGTTTCCGAGGGTGTAAATCTTTATGGGAG